>NC_053389.1:571095164-571144875 GCF_905171765.1 Bufo bufo | reverse complement strand
TTCCAGATCATCAACATCTCCAAACAATGTTGTGAAGTCTTCTTGCACCCCTTCAGCATCCTGCCCTTCAGCAGCACTGTCGCTTTCATGATAAGAACCGGCTTCATCACCATCAAAAAGTTCATCATATGCGTCCGGCTCGCTGGAGGAGTCCGGGCGTCCGGAATAGCTGCTCTCAGCGCCTTCATTTTCTTCTAGCAGGGAGGTCAGCAGCTCCAGGTCAGCATCTCCTGATGAAGCACACAGCTACTTTACTGACAGTCAGAACAGTAGAAATAAGGTGTGTCCCTTTCTACGGAAATTAAACTGTACAACTGTATTGTGAAACATTCGGCAACCATCCAATGTAATTAAAGAGGTATTCCCATCTGAGGCAATGGGGGCATATCGCTAGGATATGTCCCCTTTGTCCGATAGGTGCTGGTCCTACCCCTGGGACCCACACCTATATCAAGAACGGAGCAGAGAAGTGGTGACCTGGGTCCGGCCATCACCAAGCTCTATCCCCATAGAAGTGAATAGGAGCGCACTGCTCATGACCGGCCACCGCTCCCATTCATTTCTATGGGGCCGACATAGAACTGAATGGAGGGCGGCTGCACATGTGCAGTGTGCCCTCAACCACTTTCAGGGCTCTGTTCTCAGTGCAGGTGTGGGTCCAAAGGACCTGCACCTATCGGATAATGGGGGCATATCCTAGTGATATGCCCCCATTGACTGAGATGGGAAAACCCCTTTAAAATGTCTAATCATCTGTAAGATCTTGCAGTCTGTGAATGACAACACAAGTGCCATCCAGAATCTGAGAAGTGAACTGGTACAGCCATAGTCTCTGTGAGCTAAACACATCGGGCATGCTGGAATTAGTGTCACTGCATCCAATAGACACCCCTCCCGCAGACTAGGGCAGGAACGGACATCAACTCCCGATTCTGCAATCTCACATGGTTCCTCTCAGCCAGTTACCACTTTTGAAAACAATCATGTGACATACCCGCCACAATAAGTACCACATGATGTCTTTCAGTGGTGCGGACTGGCTGAGATCACGGGCTTAAAGGGAACTTGTCACCGGGATTTTGTGTGTAGAGCTGAGGACATGGGTTGCTAGATGGCCGCTAGCACATCCGCAATACCCAGTCCCCATAGCTCTGTGTGCTTTTACATATATGTAAATGAGGCTAACAACGTTTTCAGGGCCCAGCCACGCCCACTGTGAAGGAGCCCAGCACCGCATCCTCCGAAACTCCTCCTTGCTCCCCGACGTCACAAAGCTAGAGCGCCGTAATCTCGCGATGCGCAGAGTTGGCATAGTGTTCCTTCCGTGCCGACATCAGCCTCAGGGAACGAACTGTGCATGCGCTAGCTCACGCATCGCGAGATTACGGCGCTCTAGCTTTGTGACGTTGGGGAGCAAAGGAGGAGTTTCGGAGGATGCGGGGCTGGGCTCCGAAAATGTTAGTAGCCTAATTTACATATATGTAAAAGCACACAGAGCTATGGGGACTGGGTATTGCGAATGTGCTAGCGGCCATCTAGCAAGCCATGTCCTCAGCTCTACACACAAAATCCCGGTGACAGGTTCCCTTTAAGTCTTCACAGCGGCTTTGCTTGCCCCGACATGTAGACATGCATTGCAAGTAATGATTGTGAACATGGTCATGCTGTGACTGTGCACACCTGCTGGATATTTGCCAGCACAGACTTCAATGTGAATCACGGCCAACCGATATGCAATATTTTTTTTTCACCATCTAACGGGTGTTGCAAATCCAAACTCACACCAAGAAGACAGCAGGTCGTGGACTGATCGCACATATTTTTTGGTCACCATGTAGCCTGTCTATTGACTTACCCTCCATATTGAGTTGCAGTGATTAAGGGTAATCCACTTGAATCTGCAAGAAAAATTATCGAAATGAAAAACTTTAAAATCAGGAAGTTAACATGGGCTAATCTCCTGAAGCAGTAGTGTGCAGGCTGGCTCAAGGCTCACCCCTTTAATCTGAGCCAAATTGCAATGTTATCAGGCAGCCCCTGACTGACCGGTCTGGAATAGAAAGCTACACTGTGAGGGTCTGTATCTACAGAAGACAATACACCGTATAGGACCGGTGACAGGTACCGCTCTACATACAGTACTCTATGCAGGGATATACCTGTACGGTGCAGGCTGGCGGTTATACTGTACGTACAACTCCCTCTAATAAGAGCTGTGCCCGGGAGGAGAACGCACCGACTACCCGTACAGAGAAGACGCGCCAAGCGTTCAACCTAAGCCCCGCCCCCCGCGGGAGGACATCACTACGTTTGGCGCCAGCGCTCCACAGACGCATACGTGCCAATCCGCGCCGCGGTACAGTAGAACTAGAGGAAGACGCTCTGGGCGCACTCTATGGTAAAGGATCTTCGTTTCGTCGTTTCCCATTGGTTGAGAGAGTAGATGTCACCGGCGCCATATTTAATACTGGAAGGAAATGGTAGAAGCATCAGTGTTTGGGCAAGTTGCCCTCCCTGTATGTGTTGTGTGGCGGCCATCTTTTGGTTGGTACAAGGAGCCTCTCCTGTAAGGTTTGTGGTGAAGTTTGTATCCATTATGTAACTCACATGTGCCCCATTGTAGAATGCGCCTCTCTGGAGCATTGTCCGGGTGCTGGTGTTCTGCTGGTTGCTGGAATCTGCTCATTGATAAGCAGCTCTGAAAATCCAGTCCTACTGGATGTAGAGAAAAGTAACTAGAGTGATGGAGGAATTCTAGTGCTGCAGTTATCCAGGATATTGTGTGTGACCAGCTATAGTAACAGATGTAACAGGCTGCCATTCATCCCAACATCCCTGCTGCTCCTGGAGGTGTACAACAGTCTGGGGAATGGTGGCTTGCAGGGTGGCAGCACAGGGCAGATGCCAGGAATTATGCAGATCACTGATAACATAGCCTGTAAAACTAGTACACCACGCAAAGCTGTGAGGTGGGACCTCCATGGTCGGAATTGTTTCTCACTTGTGTCATTGGTGGACATAGGATAGACCAGGGATCAGCAACCTCCAGCACTCCAGCTGTTCTGAAACTACAACTCCCAGAATCCCCCTTTCACTTCTATGGAAGTTACAAGAATGGTCAAGAAAGTGTGCATGCTGGGGGTTGTAGTTTCCCAGCAGGTGGAGTGCCAAAGGTTGCTGATCGCTGGGATAGACCATGGATGTAGCTGCTGCCACTAGGAGGCGACACTAGGTGGAGAAAAGTATTACCACAAAAGGTACCTAGTATAAAGGACAGGAGAGGTGAGAAGATACCTAGTAGGGATGAGCCAATCAACTTCAAATGAAACATCCCAAGGGTACTTTCACACTTGCGGCAGAGGATTCCGGCAGGCAGTTCCATCCGGACGCAAACATGGCATTTGTCAGACGGATCCGTCTGACAAATGCATTGAAATACCAGATCCATCTCTCCGGTGTCACCTGCAAAAACGGATCCAATATAAATATTTTTATCATTTTTAAAGGTTTGCATGCGCAGACCGGAAAGCCGGATCCGGCACTAATACACTTCAATGTAAATTAATGCTGGATCCGGCATTCCGGCAAGTGTTCAGGATTTTTGGAGAGAAAACTGCAGCATGCTGCGGTATGTTCTCCGGGCAAAAAACATAAGAGGGACTGAACTGATGCATCCTGAATGGAATGCTCTCCATTCAGAATGCATTAGGATAAATGATCAGTTTTTTTCCGTTATTGAGCTCCTGTGATGGAACTTAACAGTGATGGCCAGTTCGCATTGTTCGCCCGCGAACATATGCGGGCTGCCATCTTTTTTCACAAGTCCGGCGAGGCACAGGTAAGCCCTTACCTGTGCCTGTGCGCGAGCCGGTCTGAAAACAAGTGCGGTCAGCGGGAGCAGGCAGTTCCGAAAACAGCCACCGGGGGCCTTCATCGGGCTGTTCTTGGAACTACCTGCTCCCGGTGACCGCATTTGTTTTCAGATCGGCTCGCGGCACAGGTAAGGATTTACCTGTGCCTTGCCGGACTTGTGAAAAAAGATGGCAGCCCGCATATGTTCGCGGGCGAACAATGAAAACTGGAACTCAATACCGGAAAGCAAAAACGCTAGTGTGAAAGTACCCTTAGTCGATTTAAATTAAACTTCATTTTAATACTGTACGTAGCAGGAGCTCCGTACAGTATTAGAATGTATTGGCTCCGATGAGCCAGAGTTATTGCTTCGCGAGACTTCGTGCAATAACTTAAAAAATGTATTTGTATTGAATTTTTTTTTCCTGAACTCAGGTTTGGTTCTAAGTGGTACCTTGGAACCAAACCTGAGTTCGGGAAATGGTTTTTTACAGTACAAATTAATTTATGAAGTTATTGCGTGAAGTCTCGCGAGACTTCGCAGAGCAATAACTTCAGCTCATCTGAGCTAATACATTCTAATATTGTACAGAGCTCCTGCTCCATACAGTATTAGAACGAAGTTTTATGCGAATCGACTTCAGATGTTTAATCCGAAGTTGATTTGCTCACCCCTAATAAGGGACAGTAGAGAACACAGGAGAGGTGAGAAGATACCTAGTATGAGGGACAGGGGAGAACGCAGGAGAGGTGAGAACATACCTAGTATAAGGGTCAGGAGAGGTGAGCAGAAACCTGGTATTAGGGACAGGAGAGAACACAGGAGAGGTGAGAAGATGCCTAGTATAAGGGACAGGAGAGGTAAGACGATACCTAGTATAAGGGACAGGAGGGAACACATGAGAGGTGAGAAGATACCTAGTATAAGGGACAGGATAGGTGAGAAGATACCTAGTATAAGGGACAGGAGGGAACACATGAGAGGTGAGAAGATACCTAGTATAAGGGACAGGATAGGTGAGAAGATACCTAGTATAAGGGACAGGAGGGAACACATGAGAGGTGAGAAGATGCCTAGTATAAGGGATAGGAGAGGTGAGAAGATACCTAGTATAAGGGCCAGGAGAGAACATAGCAGAGGTGAGAAGATACCTAGTATAAGGGCCAGGAGAGAACACATGAGAGGTGAGAACATACCTAGTATAAGGGCCAGGAGAGAACACATGAGAGGTGAGAACATACCTAGTATAAGGGACAGGAGAGAACACATGAGAGGTGAGAAGATACCTAGTATAAGGGACAGGATAGGTGAGAAGATACCTAGTATAAGGGACAGGAGAGGTAAGAAGTGATTTTCTATCACCAGTAGAACACCCTGCTGCATTACTCTTTTTGATAAATGGGAGCCTTATGGCGGAATTACACAGCATAATTGTGGGGCCAGTTATCGTGAATGAACATTATTACAAACACTCGTTCCCAATAACAGGCTCAATGTAAAGATGCTGGTGATCAACTGATGGCAGTATATTAAATTATCATTTCTGGGCACCGGTCATGTACTGTGTAAACCGTGATCTGCTGGCCAGAAGCAATGAATCTGCATGAGGATGAGCTGTGAAATTAGCGATCATTGGAGGTAATCACTGCATGTAAATGCAACTCTTCACCTCCATGGACGAGCAAGCAACTATCAGGAAGGATTGGTCCCATCCCAATAATTGCCAGCTCAATCCACGCATGTAAGTGCGCCTTTAGATTGATAGAACATAAAATATATTTGTGATTAATACTTCCATTGATTAACATCTCTTTTGTAAACTCCTATGAAAGTTAATAATTTAATTGCACAATACAGTCCTGATCAAAAGTTTAAGACCACTTGAAAAATGGCAAAAAATCATATTTAGCATGGCTGGATCTTAACAAGGTTCCAAGTAGAGCTTCAACATGCAACAAGAAGAAATGGGAGTGAGATAAAACATTTTTTGAGCATTCAATTTAATGAAAACAACGAATAAACTGAAACAGGCTGTTTTTCAGCTGATCAAAAGTTTAGGACCACACCTTCAAAAAAAAACTAAACCCCCCCAAAACAGAAATCCAACTTCCAAACATGAACTCAGTAATGAGTAGCTCCGCCGTTATTGTTTATCACTTCCAAAATTCGTTTAGGCATGCTTGATGCAAGCGTTTCCATGAGGTGAGTGGGAACATTTCTCCAAGTGGTGAAGACGGCCGCACAAAGGCCATCTACTGTCTGGAACTGTTGTCCATTTTTGTAAACTTCCCTTGCCATCCATCCCCAAAGGTTCTCAATTGGATTTAGATCAGGGGAACACGCAGGATGGGCCAAAAGAGTGATGTTATTCTCCTGGAAGAAGTCCCTTGTCCTGCGGACATTGTGTACTGTAGCGTTGTCCTGTTTAAAAACCCAGTCGTTACCACACAGACGAGGGTCCTCAGTCATGAGGAATGCTCTCTGCAACATCTGGACATAGCCAGCGGCTGTTTGATGCCCCTGCACTTCCTGAAGCTCCATTGTTCCACTGAAGGAAAAAGCACCCCAGACCATTATGGCGCCCCCTCCACTGTGGCGCGTAGAAAACATCTCAGGTGGGATCTGCTTGTCATGCCAGTAACGTTGGAAACCATCAGGACCATCAAGGTTACATTTTTTCTCATCAGAGAATAAAACTTTCTTCCACCTTTGAATGTCCCATGTTTGGTGCTCTCTTGCAAAGTCCAAACGAGCAGTTCTGTGGCGTTCAAGGAGACGAGGTCTTTGAAGACTTTTTTTTGTTTTTGAAGCCCTTCAGTCTCAGATGCCGTCTGATGGTTATGGGGCTGCAGTCAGCACTAGTAAGGGCCTTAATTTGGGTCGAGGATCGTCCAGTGTCTTGACGGACAGCCAATTAGATCCTCCGGCTCAGTGCTGATGAATTATTTTTGGGTCTTCCACTTGACTTTTTTGTTCCATAACCCTCAGGATCATTTAAGAAATTCCAAATGACTGTCTTACTGCGTCCGACCTCAGCAGCGATGGCGCGCTGTGAGAGACCCTGCTTATGCAGTTCAATAACCCGACCACGTTCAAAAAGGGAGAGTTTTTTTGCCTTTGCCATCACAACGTGTGACTACCTGACAGAAAATGACAATGAATCCACATCTTTCCACAGATTTGGCCTTTTAAAGGCATGTGGTCCTAAAATTTGGATCAGTTGAAAAACAGCCTGTTTCAGTTTAATTGTTATTTTCAATTAATTGAATGCTCAAAAAATGTTTTGTCTCACTCCCATTTCTTCTTGTTGCATGTTGAAGCTCTACTTGGAACCTTGTTAAGATCCAGCCATGCTGAATATGATTTTTTGCCATTTTTCAAGTGGTCTTAAACTTTTGATCAGGACTGTATTAATAGCAGATAAGTTTTTTTTAAGCTGGAGTTGGTATACTCTTACATTCTTAGGTTTGGTTGTGTATGACTAGTTCATGGTAAAGCTGGTCAATCAGTTAGGACAGATTATCTTTTATACATCTGTTTTACACAGTATGACATCACTTTCTCCTTTGTATAGTGACTATTGCTTTTATTCATCTGCTCCCACCTGACAGATCAATATTATATTTTTTTCAGAGGGTGCCAGTAAGATGCCAGTGTCATGTGCTGCCTCGGGGTGCAAATCTAGGTACACTCTGGAGGCCAGAGAGAAAGGAATAACATTTCACAGGTGACTTGGATCTTTAGCAGTTTTTGTGAATGGACTTAAAGGGGTTCTGTAGTTTGTTTTAACTGATGATCTATCCTCTGGATAGATCATCAGCATCTGATCGGCGGGACCCTCAGCTGTTTGAGAAGGCAGCGGCGCTCCAGCAGCGCCCTGGCCTTTTTCACTGTTTGCCTCTGGCCCAGTGACGTCACGATTAGTATAAACTGGCCTGGGCGGGGCTAAGCTCTATTCAAGTGAACAGTGCTTAGCCGCGCCCAGGCCAGTTGATACTAGTCGTGACGTCACTGGGCCAGAGGCAAACAGTGAGAAGGCCGCGGCGCTGCTGGAGCACCGCTGCCTTCTCAAACGGCTGATCGATCGGCGGGGGTCCCGGGTGTCGGACCCCCGCCGATCAGATGCTGTTGATCTATCCAGAGGATAGATCATCAGTTAAAACAAACTGTAGAACCCCTTTAAGAAGTAGGGATAGGGCCATAGCAAGCATGAAATTGTTCTCCAATCCACCATGAACACCGAATGCAGAGGGAATTCAGCAAACAGGAAGATATGACAATTGATTATGGGTCCCCATTCAGCGACTTACCCTCTTGTTTCCAGTCCTTTCAGTGATCTGCATTCAGTGTTTGACAGTCCCTTATTTCTCCCAGAGTAAGCAGAGGTGGAAACACCTGGACTGCTGGACCCCATAGGAAATGCAATACCTGCTTCCCTGATGGTGGTTTGTAGAGAGTGAAGGTTTATCCTTTGATCTGCTAAGTCTCAGAATAGATGATAGGCCTTTGCCTTTGAAACAATACCATAAGGACCCATTCACGTGACCATATTTTTGCTCTTCATCACTTACGGATTGGACGCGGACCCATTCATTACAATGGGTGCACAAAAAATGTGGCCAGCACACTGTGTGCTGTCCGCATCTGTATGTCTGTTCTGCAGCCCCGAAAAAAAGAACATGTCCTATTCTTGTCTGCTTTGCAAAGCAAACTGGTGCAACAGAGATGTCCCATGAACATCATCCGGATTTTTTGCAAATCCGTGTTTTGGGGACTACACAATACATATGGTCATGTGAATGTACCCTAAATTTTCAATTTATGTATTATTTATGTTAAATATTAATTATCGATTAGTTTATTTACTTCATTTACATGTCATAGTATATTTTTGAGGCACTCTGGCTCCCAGGCTTGAACCATGTTAGAATATTCAATTTTATTTTTAAAACCAGATTTGTTTAGTTAAAAAAATGTAAACTTACAGAAAGGTACAAAAAGGGTGGTGAAACTACCACCACAATGTACATCCCTCCCCCCACGTGAGAATATTCTATTTAATAGAAGTTTGCAACACCACCAGTTCAAGTGTGAGACGGCAGGGGGATAAACAAGGGAAAGATCTGATTGGTCAGAGCACATAACACAGCTCTTAAATTGTCACTAACTTTTCACACTGCTATGCATAAATGAATAGTAGAAATGACTATAAGAAACTTTGTAATATGTGTTATCGGAGAGAAATGTCTGTTTCTCATGTTATCAGCTATTCCCCCTCCCCCTTGCTAATTGTATTTCACTTTGAAAAATGCCTTAAACCCGTTTAGGACAGACCAGCTCCACTGAAATATAATTTTACATGTCAGTATAAGTCTATGGAAAGGGGAGGGGGTAGGAGTGAGGAAGGGCTGAGTAAGACACGACCCCAGGAGAGACAACAATGAGACTACTGCAGCTACGTAGGAAGCTTATATTTCAGCTCAAGTGTTTTATTCACAGCCATACAAGTCAGTACTTCTCTGTAATGTCCTCCATGATCCTGAGGGAGTAAATGAAAGTTAGGAAGAAGATTATCCTCTGCTTTCTGTGTGCAGTGGATAGGGGCTAGTGTCCACCCATTATCTCTGGGAGAGCTGCAAACTAGACATTCAGCATGCACAGGGGAAAATTGATAAAATGAATGAAAAAAAACATACAGTGGCCATGATTAATGCTGGGTTTGTTGAAAGGTTAGGTATGCTTTAAAGGGAACCTGTCATCAACTTCATGCTGCCCATACTAACGGCAGAATAAAGTAGAGACAGGTCTGCGGTCTGTCATTTATAAGTTAAAAGTAAGTGGTTGCTGAGAACCAACATCACAATCATTGCAAACTGGGCCTGGAAAAGAGTCACGGCCTCCTGAGAAGAGTCCTGGTTATTCATGAATTCCTGCTCTCCTGCTGATGACTGACAGGCTTCTGCGTAGTTTTCTCCCTTTCTCTATAGGAGAGAACTGACAATCATCAGCAGATGGGTGAGAGCAGGAGATTATGTATAACCATGACTCTTCTCAGGTAGTCGTGACTCTTTTCAAGGCCTGTGCTGCAATGATTATGATGCTGGTTCTCAGCAACCACTTACTTTTAGCGGTGACACACCGCTGAAATCAGCATTTATTTTACTAATTTATGCTGTCCTCAGTGAGGTCAGCATAAAGTTGATGACAGGTTCCAGGGAGAGCCTGCCCCCTCAAAGAGAAAATATACATTTACAGAAATGATGCGTATGGGGGTAAAATACAGAAAATATTTCTGGCTTCACTAAATCCGATACACATCTTCAGTTGGGACTTTTTTTTTTTTATGTACCAATTTCTTGAAAACTGACATTTTGAGAAAAAGATATTTGTTATAGCCTGTTATTTCATTTGTAATCTATTGAAGGTTTCCAAGGTCAAATCCTGCCTTGTTGGATAAATGGTGCCGCGCTATGAAAAGAGCAACGAGCACAGGCGAGTTATGGATGCCTTCCAGATACCAGCGACTGTGCAGCCTCCACTTTCAGCAAAGTTGCTTTGACACTACTGGGCAGACAAAGCGGTTAAGAGATGATGTCATACCCAGCATTTTCAATTTTCCAGAAGACCCACAGGTAAATGGAGGATTCTTCCATTTGTATGAAGAATGTATCAGATTGCTTCACTTTATAGAGACAAAATAGTTACATTTTAAATACTGAAACAATGAGAATTTCATATTTTTCCATCAGAGGACTGAAGTATCTGAAAACAAAGTTTTAGAGACATCTACACAACCATCTGACATTCCTCTGCTAACTAAAACGGTAAATGAAGAACTAGAAAAGGTCAGTGTACCGTCTAACGCAGATGCGGGTGTGCACTGCCAAATACAACTACAGGTACGTTAATATAAGTTACATAAAAAGTGCCCATTCATTGACATTTGCTCCAGGCTCCAACTTTTTATGTATTTTATGCATGTATCTTGATCACAGATTTCAGGAACCTGTTTTGAGCACCATTTACTCAGTGTCTGTTTTTTTTAATTGTACAATAATATAAATTGTATTTGTCAAATAGTATATTTTTTTTCCATTTAATAGAATAACTATTAAAATGTGCTAAATTGAAATGTTTTTCTTAGTCCAGCTGATAGCAAAGCCACCCACACAAGCATGTTCAAACATCACTACCTACTGCTGTCAGCAGCTTTCCAGAGTCAAAACTGCTGACAGACTCTCTTGAAACCCTGTATAAATCAATTACTCAGAATTTCCATATATTTTTTTTGCTGTCAGTGAATGAGGACATTATAGTTTAAACTCAAGGGCAGAACTCCTATGCACTCACTGTACAGCTACACCTGTTCTCAGCTATGAATTGCCCATAATCATTCAAGTTCTTTGATTGTCAAGCTCAAAGATGCGAGGCATGTCACAAGGGCAGCTTTAAGGGGTTGTCCCACGAAAAATATTCTATAGTTTTCAAACCACCTGGATCTGAATACTTTTGTAATTAAACATTTTGCATAGCCACTGAGTTATTCAATAAAATCTATCTGTAAAGCACCACCTGCTGTTTTATACTTTTTATTTATTTATTTCTTTGTCCTGCTCACTGGGATGGCTGCACATGCTCAGGTCTATCCTTCAACTGCCCCCTGAGCTGTGATAGGGAGAGCTGAGACACGCCCCCTGAGCTGTGATAGGGAGAGCTGAGACATGCCCCCCTGAGCTGTGATAGGGAGAGCTGAGACACGCCCCCTGAGCTGTGATAGGGAGAGCTGAGACATGCCCCCCTGAGCTGTGATAGGGAGAGCTGAGACACGCCCCCTGAGCTGTGATAGGGAGAGCTGAGACATGCCCCCTGAGCTGTGTTAGGGAGAGCTGAGACACACCCCCCTGAGCTGTGATAGGGAGAGCTGAGACACGCCTCCTGAGCTTTCAGCTTGATATAAACCTAGAAGAGCCATGTGTTTGCTAGAAAGAGATTGTCATGTACTATATGATGTCTGATTTTAATTTTTCACATTAGTCACTGGATAACCTCTTTAGGCTCCATTCACAAATCCGCAAATGGGTCCGCATCCGTTCTGCAATTTTGCGGAACGGGTGCGGACCCATTCATTTTCTATGCGGACGGAATGGATGCGGAGAGCACACTATGTGCTCTCCGCATTTCCGGAGCGCGCCCCCGATCTTCCGGTCTGCAGCTCCGGAAAAAAAAATAGAACATGCCCTATTCTTGTCCGCAATTGCGGGGGTGCCGGGCGGGGTGTATTACGGATCCGCAATACACTACGGACGTGTGAATGCACCCTTAAGGATCTGTCCGGGCTTTAGATATTGATGACCTATGCTCAAGAAAGGAGTGGTTTCTGACTACTGGCACCCCTGCTGATCAGCTGTTTGAAGAGGTCGCAGCACTCGTGTGAGCGCTGCGTCCTCTTCAGTATTTACCTGCACAACATCTCTCGTAGCGGCGGTGCAGTGTAATTACAACTGCTCATCCCATTTGAGAGAGGCGGAGAAGAAGCTGTAGTTAGACTCAACTAAACTTAAAGATGCGCCAGAATATTCTTATTCACTGACAGCAAATAAATATCTTGAAAATGGCAAAGAAATAAAATATAACATACATTGGAAAGCTGCATAACTTTTCATGTAGGTAGTGATTAAGCATTATTACCCTAAAACTGGAAAGAAACCTTTATATAGTGTGTCCCACTTGGCTCATTGGGCGTGAAGGATATGCATTATTTTTACAAGG
Organism: Bufo bufo; assembly: GCF_905171765.1. Lineage (NCBI taxonomy): Eukaryota > Metazoa > Chordata > Amphibia > Anura > Bufonidae > Bufo > Bufo bufo. The sequence goes on along the minus strand of NC_053389.1, from coordinate 571,132,253 downwards.
CTGGCTCAAGGAATTGTTGTATGACTATAAAAATGTGCTAACCAGTCAGTTGCCCGTTTCTTACTAGAGCACAGCCGATACTGATGATTTCTCTAGCAAATGTGAAGTATGGATAACCAGATTAACTGCCTGTATGAATAGATTTTCTTCATATTCCAGCATTTATGCTGTTTTCTAGGATCATCCATATTACATTCCAGATATTGACACCCTAAAAAAGAAGCTCCAAGCATCAGAAGATTCAAGAGCACAAAAAGAGAAGGAACTTCGAAATGCGAAAGACAGAGAGAAGCGTTTACGACAGACTTGTCATAGTATTTACTGTGAGCTTATCAAGAGAAACTTGCTGAGCTCTGAGCTTCTGGACATTCTCCAGCCTTACGAAGGTAATGGCTGAAATGTGAAAAGAGTCGTCTTTATCACAGACACGTGTTCCACAACATATATTCTTTAAAGAGGACTTGTCGCCTAAAAGTTCTGGAGCATCTTGTCTTATAACTCTATTTTGTGTTGTTCCTCATTTATTCCTCCTACAAGTTTATGAATAAATTGACAACCAGGTGTTATTATTTGGGGAGTGTCGCTACATGCTCTGACATTGTCCTTTCGGAGCTGACAGCGCGAAAGTATGTAAGGAAACCCTGCCAACTGGTAACACAGTTGTCAGTTTATTCATATCAATTTTTAAGGATAAATACCTGAGGATTGAAACATAAAGCTAGGTGTGGCCCCAAGGTAGACCTTTAGAAGCTCCGTTCTGGTTAGGATATACATTGAATTTCAACAGCTACTTTTTTTTTTTTTTAAACAGTTTTTTTTTTAAATGTTGTCATTTTACAGATGATCAGTTACCAGTACTCGTATTAAACAATCTGACTAACATAGTCAGGATCCCGAATCAAAAACATAACCGTGGCCAGTCCCATTTAAGTGTCCCCCAGTCTCAATAATAGAGTAACAGTCATCTGGGTGCAGTCAGTCTCTTACAGACATCGGGCAGCAATCAAGAGGGGACGGGATTGATGTGCGGCTCCCCAGCCAAGTAAATGTGACCGTTCAGAGAAAAAAAAGAAGGCAACCATGACAGAACCCAGTGGAGTCGATCATGATATAGAAATTGGATATTCATTCTGTAGAGACGTGTCTGGTACCATGTGGTTATTGAAAAATATAAATGTAGTTTCAAGCAAGTTTCTAGAGTCAACACCGCAGTGTATTTACCCCATACTGCAAAAAAGGATTTAAAGGACACCGTTTGAGGACTTTTTATTTTTTTATTATAGCATTTTACTCATTTTGACATGAAAATCTTTTTTTTCAATTAGTCTTTATTAAAGAAAAAATCTGGTGCTTTCTGTAGACAGGGTTGACATTCTGTGTTTACACTGTGTCCCATCAGGAAACATATGAAGCCTTATCTCTGATCTCCTGAGTGCTCATAAACACTCATTATAGCTCAATTCTTATGTCAGATGACACTCAAAATGAAAGTAAGATGCTCACAGCTAGGCTAAAACGTAAAGGGAGTCTGTCACCTTATTTTTACCTATTAAACCAGATTGCTGCAGATGCATTGTAGACCTACCCTTTACTCTTTTGGCAATGTTTGAAATGTCTGGAAAAAGTAGTTTTAATCCTCCTGATAATGGTTCCAAAGTGCCAAGCAGGGTGGGCTTGGGTTTTAAAAGGGCCCAAGCCCACTGTCCTTTCTCTTGCTGAGTTCCGCCCCTAAGATTAAAATGTTACCTCCCATCACCAGCAACTTTACGCTTTTATGCAGCGCTTCACTCTGGCTTCCTCCTCCCCTAGAAGGCATATCAGTGTTGTCAGGGCAGAGCATAGGGAAGGAGGAAGCCGGAGTGAAGCGCTGCATAAGGCCTCATGCACACGGCCATTGTGCGGCCGTTCCGTGCATTGGACACCGCAATTTGCGGTCCCCAATGCACGGGCAACATCCGTGCGGCGGCCGGGATGGATCGAGACCTATTCAACTTGAATGGGTCCGCTTCTGTGATGCGGGGAGCACACGGCCAATGCCCGCATATTGCTGACCCGCTGCTTGCGGCCCGCAATACGGCCACGGCTGTGTGCATAAGGCCTAAGTGTAACATTATACACTACTCGGATCCAGGTGTCACGGCCACTGCTGCAGCACAGATACAAGGCGACCAAGCGAGACCGGTACTTTTACCTATAGTGCAAGCACTGCCTCCACTGCTGGTTTAGACATTTTTGTCTAACTTTATACCACCTATTGGTCGAGGTGCAAAAAAATGTGTAATATACATATTAAATCTGTTACTAAGCATATTTGCCATTTTTTTTGCAAATTAAAGAGTTGTCCATAATTATAAACATTTTTTGTATTTACACTTACTAAAAAAACGCTTAAATCCCCAGCTATTTCAGGAATAATATTAGAATAGCGCCACCTGCTGTTTCTGTTGAAAAGCCTTTCTGTGTCCACCTGTCTCTCTGCTCCTTCAGGTACGCAAAAGGCGATCCTTGGTGCAATGAACTGTCTGCCTCTGAAGCTGCAGTGTCTTCTCTGCTCGTCAAGAGATGCTAAGAAATTAATAGCAGTGTGAGGCAGCAATATTGTAACTTATGAGATGACACAGAAGGGCGTTCAAGAGAAACACCAGGTGGCGCTATACAAACATTATTTTCTGGAGATATAAGTAGGGATGAGCGAATCGACTTTGGATGAAACATCTGAAGTCGGTTCGCATAAAACTTCGTTCCAATACTGTACGGAGCAGGAGTTCTGTACAGTATTAGAATGTATTGGCTCCGATGAGCCGAGGTTATTGATTCGCGAAGTCTCACGAGACTTCAGGTAATAACTTCATAAATTAATTTAAACAAAGTTTTATGCGAATCGACTTTGGATGTTTCATCCGAAGTCGATTCGCTCATCCCTAGATATAAGCAATATTTTTCATAGGACAGTTCCTTTAAAGGGAACCTGTCACCAGGATTTTGTGCATAGAGCTGGGGACATGGGCTGCTAGATGGCCGCTAGCACATCCACAATACCCAGTCCCCACAGCTTTTATTGTGTTAAAAAACCTTTTTGATCTATATGCAAATGACCTGATATGAGTCCTGTGTCCGGAGATGAGTCAAGCGGAAAGGAGCCCAGCACCGCCTCGCATCCTCCGAATCTCCTCCTATGCTGGCTTACGTCACAGAGCTGGAGCGCCGAAATCTCACGATGCGCGAGCTAGCGCATGCGCAGTGTCGGCATCATGTTCATTCCCTGTACTGGCATCAGCACAGGGAACGAACTACGCATGCGCTAGCTCGCATCGCGAGATTTCGGCGCTCCAGCTCTGTGACGTCAGCCAGCAAGGAGGGGATTCGGAGGACGCGGGGTGGTGCTGGGTTCCTTTCCGCTTGACTCCTCTCCGGACACAGGACTCATATCAGGTCATTTGCATATGGATCAAAACTGTTTTTTAACACAATAAAAGCGCAGAGAGCTGTGGGGACTGGGTATTGCGGATGTGCTAGCGGCCATCTAGCAGCCCATGTCCCCAGCTCTATACACTAAATCCTGGTGACCGGTTCCCTTTAAGCTACAATTCTGTCCCATTTAGTTTGGTATATTCTCCCCATCCCCCATTATGCTAAATCATCTAAAAATCATTCACACTTGTAAATTCTTATCTTGCTTCACTAGACATTCCTCTGGAACGTTTCAAAAAGCCTGAATCGGAGTACTCTGCCCAACAGCGCATGTTTTCCCTGACGTTACAACTGAATGACCCTCTGGTGTACAAATACCTGAGGAAGGAAACCAAACTACCACTGCCAGGGCCAAGAAGACTCCGACAGTAAGTTCAAGGACAAAACTAGGCACTGTTCACACTGGTGTCGTGGCTTCTGTACTAATGTGTTTTATGACTGCTTCTGATGGAACACATTGATTTATAATATTGTCTGCCACAATATTCTGTGTAGAAACTGGACAGAACGGAGCATGAACTTTATGTGATGCTCATATGTAACTTTACAGATGAAACTTGATAGACAACAACATGAGACCGTTGGACAGGTGGGGTGCAGAATGACGGTGCTTCTTCATACACATGATCATTTTTGTTATGTACGTAACATTGCTATGCCATTACTAGCCTGACTGTTAATGCATTGTGTATTTATATTTTTAGGTGGCTGAAGTCAGATCAGGGAGGTCCTGGAATAAATACTTTAGCCCTGAAAGCATTGATCCAGAAGAAGCAAGCTCACCCGCAGTTGTACACCAAGGTGTCTCTTGCTTTGGGTACATTTTCAATCCAACAAAGTGTTGCTTATGACTCGTGTAGAAATGAACTTGTGGGTTTTGTGAACTTGGGCAAAGGAGGGTCTGGAAGTGGAAGCCAAGATGTGGCTAATGAAGTCCTGATGTTCATGCTTGGTGGAACAGTTGGTCACTGGAATGTCCCTATTGCCTATTTTTATGTTAAATCATTGACCCCACAAGCACAAAAGCAACTTCTTGCTCATGTTTTGCATGAGCTGTGCGAGAAGAGGTTTGAGGTAGTTGCTGTGTCAATGGATAGACATCCACATAATGAAGAAATGTGCACCATGCTCGGATGTACACTCACAGATCCCTGGTCACTTCAGACACACTTCTCCTTGCCCAACAGAGATTACAGACATTATGTTGTGTTTGATGTGGGTAATGAACTGCACATAGTCAGCGACATGATAGAAGAGCTTGGTTCCATCCAGAGTCCAGAAGGAGCAATTACATGGCAGTATATCACTGACTTGATGAACCTGCCTAGAATGTTTCGTCTTATGAGGAACTTGGAGATTGTGAAAATGACACTGTTGTGTAATAAGCTTAGTGATACTGTTGCAAACGCACTGCAGTTTGTTCAGGAATTAAATCAGGAACACGGTCATGATTTACAGGCCATTATCAACTTTATTCAGGTACGTCTGCAAATTTTTATTCTTTATGTTCAAAGAATTGAACAATTCCAACTTAAAGGGGCGATCCATTTTTTTGCATATTGATGACCTATCCTCAGGTTTGGTCATCAATACCAGATTGGCAGGGGTGCGATTCCCGCGACCCCTGTTGATCAGCTGTTTGAAGAGAATGTAGCACTTGTATGAGCTCTGCATTCTCTTCACTGTTTACCTGCTCACCATTGACATTGCAGTGGCGGAACAGTGTAATTACAGGTGCTCAATTGAATGAGATGGAATAGCTGTAATTACACTGCTCCACTACTGCAATGTCTACGGTGAGCAGGTAAACAGTGAAGAGAATGCAGAGCTCGTACAAGTGCTACATTCTCTTCAAACAGCTGACCGGCAGGTTGCTAATATTTGGACCCCCGACGATCTGGTATTGAGGATAGGTCATCAATATGAGAAAACCGGAAAACCCCCTAAATGGGATATTCCAATTTCAGACATTTATGTCATATCCACCATGGTTCTTCAGATTCACTTCTACAACTGGTTGATGACTCTGTTCTCTGGCTCATCCTGCTGTTAGCTAATATTTGTTACTACAATACACTTTACCTATGGTGATGTTTCGTGTTTTTATTTGTAGATTATTGGTAGACTATTTGATATCTGCAATAGCAGCAGTGTGCGGCTACAAGGTGACAAAAGCCCCATAAATCAGAACAACTTAGAGAAAAAACTCCAAGTCCTGCAAGAGACCCGTGAATACTTATTGACTCTTACAACATGTGACAATGAATTCCTTTTCCAGTCCTCAAGGTAAAAATTCAAACATGCTAACATTTTAATTTAAACTTATGGAAAACGAAAAACTAAAGATGCAATAAGTATGTTCTGCTGCTGTCCATAAATAACACTTTGTATCATTATGGTAAGAAACTGGGAGAACCTAAAATAGATATATTTGGAGATTTAACACATTTTCACATGTTTAAATTCTTTACTGGGACAAAAAATGTTTAGTTTTTTTTACATGGAACTGAACTTGTCAAGTTTATAGAATTCTATGATATAGTGCAGTGCTCCTCAAGCTGTTAGGTGGCTCCAGTTGTTAGTGGGGGGGGGGGGGGGGGGGGGTCCAACACCTGGCACCCACAACGATTATCTCATTTGGGCTGCGGCAGCACCAGACACTATACAGTTCATGGAGCTGAAAGCAGAAGGCTCCATACAATCCATACACAGAAGGTCATGCCAGGGTATTGCAGCTCATCTCCCATTCAAATCAACTGGCACCCAAAACTGCACAGTTTGCGGAACGTGCCGCTTCTGCTTCATAGTCTCTGCTTTTTGGTTTGAACTGAGCATAGGTCATCCACAGTGATGGCCAGTTCGCATTGTTCGCCTGCGAACACATGCGGGCTGCCATCTTAACTCACAAGTCCGGCGAGGCACAGGGTAAGCCCCATTAATTTCAACAGGGCCGCAAAAAAACACACTGTGCTGTCCGCATCCGTATGTCCAATCCGCAGCCCCGTAAAAAAGATAGAACATTTAAAGAGTTCTCCAGGCTAGAGGTATTGATGACCAGTGATGGCCAGTTCGCATTGTTCGCCGCGAACACAAGCGGGCTGCCATCTTAACTCACAAGTCCGGCGAGGCACAGGTAAGCCCTTACCTGTGCCTGTGCCGCGAGCCGGTCTGAAACAAATGCGGTCAGCGGGAGCAGGCAGTTCCGATAACAGCCCGCTGAAGGCCCCCGGCGGCTGTTCTCAGAACTGCCTGCTCCCGGTGACCGCAATTGTTTCAGACCGGCTCGTGGCACAGGCACAGGTAAGTGCTTACCTGTGCCTCGCCGGACTTGTGAGTTAAGATGGTAGCCCGCATGTGTTCGCGGCGAACAATGCGAACTGGCCATCACTGGTCATCAATACCTCTAGCCTGGAGAACTCTTTAAATGTTCTATCTTTTTTACGGGGCTGCGGATTGGACATACGGATGCGGACAGCACAGTGTGTTTTTGCGGCCCTGTTGAAATTAATGGGGCCATTGCCACATCTGGTTGTGTGATTGAGGCCTTCTGTTTTTTTTGTTTCAGTAGTGTTTACGTTCCGTTTTGCAGTTTGGTTTCAGTTTGTGATCCGTTTTTTTGCGGATCGGAAACAGAAGCATACAATAATGTTTAAACAGTAAGTACATAAACAAATTGGGCTGGGGATAATATTTTCAATAGATGTTTCCGCAAAAACTGAACGGATACGGATGCATTCCGTATGCATTCTGTTTTTTTTTGCGGAACCATTGACTTTAATGGAGCCACAGAAGGTGATTTGCGGGCAATAATAGGACATGTTCTATCTTTCAATGGAAATACAGAAACGGAAGGCATATGGAGTACCTTCCAGTGTTTTTGCAGATCCATTGAAATAAATGGTTCCGTATATGGATAGCAAACAGAAAAAATAAAAATAAAAGTCTGTGTGCAGGAGGCCTTATACATACCATTCCGGAGGGTGGATATAAATGAAAGCAGATAAGGCTTCAAGTAAGGTGCCAGTCATGGTTTTGTGCAGCGCACCAGTCTGGTAGCAGCCTATAGGTCTGGTAAGATCTACTCCAATTTTTGCCATAAAATTGAGGAAACACAAGCAGCAAATGTGATCGTGCAATTACCTTTTCTTGATGCCTTTTCTCCTTTTAGGGCCCGGTGTACTGTCGGTCTCCTAGTAAATATTGCTTCTCTCAGCAAATTGTTACCACGTCTATTGATGGATCATGACTGCATCACTACCTCTAGGTTCAGGAGCCATCACCTCAAAGCTTTTTTCAACTGTGTTAGACACAAAGGTAGAGTTTAAAGCTTGGTTTATCTGGAAAAAAGAAATGACTATGACCTGTTTTTATGAAAAAACTTAGAGGACCTTTCATGGGTCCAAAGAATATTAACTAAGTAGCAGGCTACATAGAGCGGCGCCCAGGGATCTAAGTGCACTTTCTATTATTCCTGGGCGCCGCTCCGTTCGCCCGCTGTGGCCCCCGGTATTTTCAACATTCAGAGCAAGGAGGAGGAGATGCCAGTGTCTCTCCGTCTCCATGACAGCAGCGCTGTCCAATCGCAGCTCAGAGCCAGGGAGAAAAAAAAAAACCTCCCTGGCTCTGAGCTGCGATTGGACAGCGCTGCTGTCAGGGAGAAGGAGAGACACTGGCGTCTCCTTGCTCTAAATGTTGAAAATACCGGGGGCCACAGCAGGCGAACGGAGTGGCGCCCAGGAATAATAGTAAGTGCACGTAGTTCCCTGGGCGCCGCTCTATGCAGCCTGCTACTAAGTTCATATTCTTTGGACCCATGAAAGGTCCTCTTTAAGTAGCTGAGCTGTGGTACAGCAAGATCAAGTTTTACAAACAGTAGGGATTGGGCATACCCCAAAAATAATCTCTATACATTACTGGAAAATAAAAACTCCTGGAAAACGTAATGCGGTTGGGCATAGATTCTATAAGTATAGACTGCCAGTAGTGCTGATGCAGCCATCTTTAGTCCCAAGGCAGAAGCTGCTTTCATCACTGAACACTGTTGTTTTCCGTTAATGACTGCATCAGAATTCACAGGAGGGCTGGAGAGCCTATTGCCATCATGCATAGGGCGAACACAGACAGGACCAATAGATTGGATAGAACCGGCACTCAAAACACTCGGAACATACGTGGAAGTTGAATAAAAATATTTATTAAACAATAAACGTTATATCCTGTGTACATCAGGGTAAAATTCATAAAAAGGATAAAAAAGCATATATAACATATGTGTCAACCAGAAGAATGTATATCTCTAAGGCAAAAAGATCTGAGTGCTAGGCACAGCGGGCTGCATCCGTGTCCCCCCAATTGGGTAAGGCTATTGGATCACAGTCGTCTGCGACAGAGCAGGTCAGAGCTAGTAGATATTATGCTTCAGGTGTATTCGATAGCATATATTCTCATACAGATCTCACATAGTCCTAAATGCGTACAATTAAAATCTTATGCCACCGTATAGGATATGAGGTAAAAGATAGTCAAGGATAATCTGTGTTTTACACCATGACTGGATTGTCCGTCACCTATAGCGGTCTCAGGGTCTGAGTACGCTGTATATGCAAAGTCAATTGTCCAGCACGTCTGTTATCACAGTGCTTATGCCGCCTCTCGTGCAGCAATTCGGTATAGTTCCACTTAAATTTGTATTACTCACTGTGTCCCGTGTAGGCTCACTCGGTTAGGTCTGCGGAAGGATTTCTGCCGTGGCGTCCCACGCTTCAGCCTTTCTCCGCTGTGTTTGTATCGGGTCCGGTTTTTGCTTGGATCCCGTCTCTACTCTCGTGAGAGACCTGTGTTGGTTGTTTCGCTTTCGTGAGTCTTACAACACTTCTTTATCTTCCGTGAGTGAGTGGATATATTCACCGTCCTTTAGTACATGGCCATGCACCGCTGAGATGATTCTTTCTTTCACAGGTAATACGCCCAGACGCGTTTCGAGATATCTTATCTCTTCCTCAGTGGGTAAGACAGGACCAACACCAGGTGTCATGGTGTGTGATGCTATTAGCTACCATGGCACTTTCTGTCTAGGGAAGATTTGACCAGCCTTTAGTTTGTGCAGGACATCATGGAAACAGTCACACACTGCCTGCACTATACAACATGTTCTTCAGAGTAGTCATCAGCTCAATTGTCAGATATCTCCGTGATCGAGAATATCTGAGACTAGATGGGGTGAAGGATCTACCATGCTAGGCAGCCAATAACCACCTTGGTTGAACTATGGGTCCAAGTTGAAAGAACTTGGAATGACGTACCACAGGAGGATACCCAGCACATGGATAACCATTACCATACCAGAGTGGCAACCTGTATTGCAGCAAGGGGAGATGCCACCCAGTATTAATATATATCCTGCTGCATGACCCAACATAAAAGGCTCTCCTTCTTGGTTGTTTGATCATTGACCAAGCATCATTAGCAGTTTACACTTCAATCTCAGCTCAATCACATCCGGTTTTACAGGTGTTCTTTTTCCATTTTCCAGTGATGTACTAAAGAGGACCACTTACCACATGAAATAACGATTGTGAAGCATGTTTTCTCATAACTCTGCATTGTGCCTTTCCCCTTTTATTCCTCTGGATTATTTATGAATAAATGGCGTGTGTTACCATTCTCCTTGTCAGAGTTGTATTCGTACTCGGTCTCTCAACACTGATTGTCCAATGTCAGACTGTGTAGAGACATTCCCCAACTGGTGACGCCCTGTTGTCAGGAAAGCAGATATGTACTGTCATGGTTTGAATCTCTCTGTGACAATGGCCACACCCATCTGCCTCCCAGCCAAGCTCTTGAACTAATCCCTGCTTACCTCATTTGCATAGCCAATCAGAGGGGGTTTTACAATTTACCAATTGAAAGAGGTGTTCCAACTGTCAATATAAATATATGTGGGGCATTCAATAAAGAATTTTGTCAGTTTGAACTCACATACAGCCTGACTGGTGTTAGTTGTGTGAGAATTAAAATGACACGAGCGGTCGTTTGAGGCCGGATCATCAACGGCGGAACCAGCAGATATTGTGGTCACATCAGGGAGTGCCGTGAGAGCAGAATAGAGCGAGCAGGGGCTCGTTACATTGGAGGCAGCGGTGGGATTGGCTCTCCAGTTACTGGGACACTCCAAATCACAACTAGGAATGACCAGCTACGCAGCCTGCAGGAGAGACACGCTGAAAGATTTACTTGAGAGCCAAGGAGGGATCGCTGGGACAAAGAACAAGGCCACCTTGATCAGTGAGTTAGCTGAGATGGATCAGAGGGATGGTGATGCTGGACCTCTGTCCGTGGAAGACTTGTTTCAGCAACGAGTTAGAGAGCGGTTGGCATTATATGGTGCCAACCCATCCGAGACCGCCATACAGAATGCCATCAGAGACATCCAGCTGCAGGATAAGCAGCAAGATAGAGAATTGGAGCGACAACATGAGTGGAGAATGGCGGAAATACGGCGATCAGAGACAACACCTAGAGATACAGCACCTGTCCGTAAGTTGCCCTTTCGCGCATTCAAATTATTTAAGGAAGGAGAGGAGGAAATAGAAGAGTTCCTCCAGGACTTTAAGAGACTGTGCCAGATACATAAAGTGCCGTCCCAAGATCGGGTCGTCTTACTGGCGAGTAACCTAACTGGCAAAGCTGCGGATGCGTATCGGGCCATGGAGGATGAAGAGGCCATGTCTTATGACCGGGTAAAAGAAGCCGTGCTAGCCCGATTTGCCATTACCCCTGAAGCCAGCCGGATTAAGTTTCGAGAATCCCGGAAACAAGGCAATCTAACCTACGTGGAGTGGGCACATCGTCTGCAGCGGAACCTCAAGGGCTGGTTCCAGGGAAGCCATGCTCATACCATAGAGGACATCACCCAGCTAGTTCTCTTAGAGCAGTTCTTTGACCACACCCCTAAAATAGTACGGAATTGGGTGCGAGATAAGCGGCCACAGACGGTACAGCAAGCGGCGACTTTGGCCGATGAATATCTGGACTCTCGGAGATCCATTGGAGGCCAGCGCTATCCACTACCGCGGCCCAGTGTACCGACCTCGAGCCCAACTCCAGTATCTCAGTGGGCTGCCTCTAGACCCTTAGCTCGATCAAAACCTTCTACCGGGCCTAAGTGCTATACATGTAATCAGACGGGTCATCTGCAGCGTTATTGCCCTAACCGATCCCCGAGGTACCAAGAGACTGCCCAGTCATCCAGGTCGGCAACTTATTGCCTCCAGAACGAGGCCAACCCTCTAGATGTTCAGGAAGAGTTTGGTGAGCTGTTCGAGACTGATCCCGTCCAGGCCGCAGCTGAAGATAATCGGCAGCACCATCGTCAGGCGCTATGGGTTAATGGGCAGCCGGCCCAGGGACTTTGTGATTCCGGGGCTACGATTACCCTTATTCAGCCTCACATGGTTCCTCAGTCGGCCCAAACTGGCCAGACTGTGGCAGTCAGGGTAGCAGGGGGCAAGGTGCTGCGTTTATCCACCGCCAGAGTTCACCTGGATTGGGGCTCAGGGAAGCGACAAGTGCGAGCAGGGATACTCCATGAGTTATCCGCGGAAGTATTTTTGGGGAACGACTTGGGGCATTTGACTTCTTCATTTGCAGCAGAGACCGCCATGGCCGTGACCACCCGACAACAAAGCCACCTACAAGGCAACTCCACTCCTATGGGGACCCAGGTAAGACCAAATCCTCCCACGTTACCCCGACTTGACAACCCCATGTCCTGGGATTCTCCTTCCGACGTTAGGCAAGAAACCCGGAGAGTCCCTACTATAGCGTGCTATCGGGACAGGGCAGGCAAGGATCCAGGGGGGTTAGGGGAAGACGGAATAGAGTGGGAGGGAGGGCTTCTTTATCGTTAAACTGAAGGGGTGGGCAACGGGAAGTGCGAGGGCCCCCATAAACAGCTAGTCGTACCCCAGAAGTACAGACAAGAGCTATTGAGGCTGGCTCACGATATCCCCTTGGCCGGACATTTAGGGATAGCTAAGACCCGGAGTCGGTTGTCTCGTGCTTTCTTCTGGCCTAGGTTACATGCAGAGGTACGAGAATACTGCGAGACCTGCCAGAGGGTAGGAAAGGCGGGGGATCATCCAAAAGCCTCTCTGCACCCCATGCCGATAATTAGGGAGCCCTTTAGCCGGATAGCAGTAGACATTATTGGCCCACTGGGACGAAGTATATTCTTACAGTGGTGGATTATGCCACCCACTACCCGGAAGCCATTCCCCTATCCAATATCCAGGCTGACACGGTAGCTGATGCCTTACTGCGGGTGTTCACTAGGGTAGGATTTCCCCAGGAGATATTGTCTGATCAAGGAAATCAGTTCACCGCCGAGCTGACCCAGCAGCTCTGGCGCCTCTGTGGTATTAAAACCCTCCAGAGCGCACCCTACCACCTCCAAACGAACGGGCTGTGCGAGAGATTTAGCGGGACCCTAAAACAGCTACTTCGGGCCTTCGTGGAGAGTAGGCAGGATTGGGAGAAATATCTTCCCCACCTACTGTTCGCCTACAGGGAGATACCTCAAGAGTCCACAGTTTTTCACCATTTGAGCTGTTGTATGGGCGAAGGGTTAGGGGACCCTTAGACTTAGTGAGGGCCCAGTGGGAAGGGGGAGAGGATCCGTAAGGCCACCCCATCCTTAGTTACGTCTTGGAACTCAGGGAGCGACTGCGGGAACTTACCGAGCTAGTCCATGAGAATATGCAATCAGCCCAGAGTCAGCAGAAGGTTTGGTATGATCGATCTGCTCGGAATTGCACTTTTTGTGTCGGACTAAAACCCTTGAAGCAAAATAAATTACAGGCCTCCTGGCAGGGCCCCTATCAGGTGGTAAAACTGTTGTGCGACACCACCTACGTGGTCGCCAGCTGTGCAGACACAAGAATTAAGAGGACATTCCACATCAATATGATGAAGGCCTATCACGAGAGGGCCACCGGGGACTCTGAATACCTGCCGATGCTGGAGCTTCCCGTAATCAGTAACCGTTCTGGGGGGGGGGGGGGGTGGAAGATGTTTTGTTAGGAGATGAGTTAGGACCCCAAGAACAGGTCAGGGAATTATTCCAGGATCGGAAAGAGATGTTCTCAACACTCCCTGGATACACTCACTTGGCAGTGCACAAGGTGGAGACCCTCGGGCAGAAGCCCCTGAGACAATCAGCCTATAGGATTCCCGGAGCTGTGCAAGAAGGGATGAGGGCAAAGATTAGGGAGATGCTTGAGTTAGGGGTGATTGAACCATCAGCAAGCCCCTGGGCTTCCCCTGTAGTATTAGTCCCAAAACGGGATGGCACGACCCGATTTTGTGTGGACTATAGGCGACTGAATGACTGTACTGTGACAGACGCCTACCCCATGCCCCGAGTGGACAAATTGTTGGACAAAATAGCTCAGGGACATTATCTGACTATTGACCTGTGTAAGGGCTACTGGCAGATTCCCCTGGAGGCGGACGCCATTCCAAAGTCAGCCTTCATCACCCCGTTTGGCATTACCCAGTTACGGGTAATGCCATTCGGGATGAAAAATTCTCTGCCTACCTTCCAACGAATGATAGATCAACTCATCGGTGGTCTGCAGGATTTTGCATGCGCATATCTTGAAGACATCGCAATCTATAGCCAGACATGGGAGGAGCATCTCAGACACCTGGGCATAGTGCTAGACAGAATCAGAGTTGCAGGCCTGACCCTAAGGCCAGACAAGTGTAATATCAGGATGTCTGAGGTACAATATCTGGGACATAGAGTGGGATGTGGGAAGCAGAGGCCGGAGCCTGCAAAAATCGAGGCCATCCTAAACTGGCCGGTTCCCAGAACCAAGGCCCAGGTACTTGCATTTTTAAGGACAGCCGGGTACTACAGAAAGTTTGTACCCCACTATAGTGACATAGCCAAACCACTGACGGACCTGACCAAAAAGAATCTCCCTAGACAGGTCCTGTTGTCCTTGGAGTGCGAAACAGCATTTCAACTGTTGAAAACCACCCTAACACAAGCTCCCATACTGGCGGCACCCGATCCTAACAAACGCTTTGTCGTACATACAGACGCCTCCATGTTCGGACTGGGAGCCGTACTAAGTCAAGTTGGCGACGACGAGAAGGAGCACCCAGTGGTGTATCTCAGCCGCAAGTTGTTACCCCGTGAAGTTGGATATGCTGCCGTGGAAAAAGAATGTTTGGCTTTAGTCTGGGCTTTAAAGAAATTGCAGCCCTACCTGTATGGACGCTCTTTTACCGTCATGACGGACCACAATCCCTTGATATGGCTAAACCGGGTGGCAGGAGAGAATGGCCGATTACTAAGGTGGAGCCTGGCTTTGCAACCCTACAATTTCACCATACAATATCGGCCAGGGCCTCAAAACGGGAATGCGGCTGGATTATCCTGGCAGACGGACCTGGAATCTTAAGACTACTTTTCCAACATCCTCGAGTTGACCCGTGAGGGTCCCACTGTTGCTGTTGGACTGTTTCCCGGGGGAAACAGTCCAATTGTAAAACCCCCCCCTAGCCAATCAGAGGGGGTTTTACAATTTACCAATTGAAAGAGGTGTTCCAACTGTCAATATAAATATATGTGGGGCATTCAATAAAGAATTTTGTCAGTTTGAACTCACATGCAGCCTGACTGGTGTTTAGTTGTGTGAGAATTAAAACGACACGAGCGGTCGTTTGAGGCTGGATCATCAACGGCGGAACCAGCAGATATTGTGGTCACATCAGGGAGTGCCGTGAGAGCAGAATAGAGCGAGCAGGGGCTCGTTACAGGTACTCTTTGAAGAGGCATGCCTGTCTTATGGTATGCTGTGTCTTAGCAATAATAACAATATGATCGTTGGTGGTCTGACCTCTGGTAGCCAAACAATTCACAGAATGAAAGGACAGTGTTCACACTGGTTTTTCAATCCGGAGATTCAGTAAGCGTCATTCCTTGAGAACTGACACAGACAGGGACCTCTGTGTAATTGACTTCATTGTGAGGGCAGTGTGCAAGGAAGGTAATTTGACAATTAGGCTTGAGCGAATCGATCTTCAGATCATAGATCGGAAGTTGATTTGTTTAAATACTTTGATTTTAAAGCTGTTTCTGTACAGCATTACAATGTATTGGCTCCGTGGAGCCGAAGTTCATTTTGTCCAAAGTGGCGCGAACCTTCGGTGAATTCCTACTGTATTCATATCTCCATAGTGAACAATCAATATAAAGTAGCGTATTTAGAAACCCCCTCTTTTCACCTGGGTTATCACCAATATCATTTGTTTGGTGAAAACATACCAATCTGCGCTATGTTGGTGACATCTTACTTAATTCTAAACTCATGTTCAGAGTATACTTTTGTTTCTACTTTCTCACTTCCAACGTCTGAATTCTTTAGAGTCACCAAAATCTTCAATTTGTTTGTTATCCTCCCTGGTCCCAACCAACGGCCTAGTAGAATATACAATGTTTGAATGGCTCTGCAAATATAGAGCTTTAGAGAGGGGTATTCTCTCTCTTCTTTATTCTACTTTCAACTCGCTGCTATCTGATACCAAGTTGGCTTTTATGCAGGGTTGGGAGGTAGATTTGGGGGAGACCCTCACACTGGAGCAATTGCAAGGAGAACTGGCAGGTAACCCTTATGGAAACATTTTTGAAGATACTTCTTTTTTTATTATTCTGGACTAGTAGAGTCACGAGAGACGAGCCTTTGTCTTGCACTGCCTTACTTATGTAACTCGTACCGTAGGATGAGTTTAGACTGTCCTACGTCTGTCATGGTGCTTCTACTTTGTACCTCTTAAAACTGGACTTATGTATTTGACGTTATCTAACGTTATTATAGATATAAGTTCATTCTCTATGTACTCACATAAATGCTATGTACTTGTGTACTATTTCTGTCTATTGTACCAATAAATATGCTTTGAAACCTAAAAATAGCAATCCGAACTGTGCTTTGGTACTGGCTGGTAACTCGGTACTAAAGCCCAGTTCGCTGATATGCATACAGTAGGAATTCACCGAAGTGTCACGCGACTTCGAGTGAGAACTTTGGCTCCACAGAGCCAATACATTTTAATGCTGTACAAAAACAGCATTAAAAATCGAAGTATTTGAACAAGTCGACTTTGCATCTATAATTCGAAGGTCGAATCGCTCACGCTTATTGACAATGTTTTAATGTCATGTATATTGAAGTGTGATTCTTGTGTTTATGTCCTGTTATTTAAAGGAGTATTCCAGGATTTTGACATAGATAATATGCTATCAATATCGCAGTCTGACACCTCCTCCCATCAGCTGTAAAGTTGTAGCCCCAGAACTACACAGCTCAAATCGTACTCACTTCAGTCACTCTCTGTCCACCACACAAGTACAGAACGGTGTAGTTCCAGCATCTACAAGGTAACAGCTGATTTGCAGCGGGTGTGTGTGGGGGTAGGGTGTCTTTACCTCTGCTGATCTGATATTGATGGCTTGTCTTAAAGGGAACCTGTCACCAGGATTTTGTGTATAGAGCTGAGGACATGGGTTGCTAGATGGCCACTAGCACATCCACAATACCCAGTCCCCATAGCTCTGTGTGCTTTTATTGTGTAAAAAAAACGATTTTATACATATGCAAATTACCCTGAGATGAGTCCTGTATGTGAGATGAGTCAGGGACAGGACTCATCTCAGGTTAATTTGCATATGTATCAAATCGGTTTTTTTACACAATAAAAGCATACAGAGCTATGGGGACTGGGTATTGTGGATGTGCTAGCGGCCATCTAGCAACCCATGTCCTCAGCTCTATACACAAAATCCCGGTGACAGGTTCCCTTTAAGGATAGGCCATCCATATCAAAATCCTAGAGTGCTCCATTAAGGGCTCTTTCACATTTGCGTTGTTGGGTTCCGGCATAGAGTTCCGTCGTCGGGGCTCTATGCCGGAAGAATCCTGAGAGAATGGAGAGAAATCCGTTCAGGATGCCTTCAGTTCCGGAACGGAACGTTTTTTTGGCTGGAGAAAATACCGCAGCATGCTGCGCTTTTTGCTCCGGCCAAAAATCCTGAACACTTGCCGCAAGGCCGGATCCGGAATTAATGCCCATTGAAAGGCATTAATCCGGATCCGGCCTTAAGCTAAACGTAGTTTCGGCGCATTACCGGATCCGACGTTTAGATTTTTCTGAAGGGTTACCATGGCTTCCAGGACGCTAAAGTCCTGTTTGCCATGGTAAAGTGTAGTGGGGAGCAGAATACTTACCGTCCGTGCGGCTCCCTGGGCGCTTCAGAGTGACGTCAGGGCGCCCCATGTGCATGGATGACGTGTCGCATGGATCATGTCATCCATGCGCATGGGGCGCTCTGACGTCATTCTGGAGCGCCCTCGGAGCCGCACGGACTGTAAGTATACTGCTCCCCCGCTCCCCACTACTTCTATGGCAACCAGGACTTTAATAGCGTCCTGGGTGCCATAGTAACACTGAACGCATTTTGAAGACGGATCCGTCTTCAAATGCTTTCAGTTCACTTGCGTTGTTACGGATCCGGCGGGCACCTCCGGCAAATGGAGTACACGACGGATCCGGACAACGCAAGTGTGAAAGAGGCCTAAGGTATGTGTTCTGTTTTAGCCAAAACAAGATTTTTTTTTTAATTTCATTCATTCATTTAAAAACCGTGGACATCATACTTTTCCCCTGTGTGGGCACAGCTCTTAGCTTTGTACCCATGCAATAAAGTTAATAAGGAATTTTGGCTCAGTGAAGGATTACATTGTGATAGGATTCTAGTTTCTTATGTCATTGCCAGTTTATGGTTTTTATGTGTTTTGTTTTTTTTCTTCTCATTTTAGGTGGTTCAGACGTAAGGCCTACAGCATTTGATGTAAATCAAGCAATAGAAAAGCTCTTCTCACAATCTGGATTTGTTGACCTCAGCTTTGTACATACAAGTATAGCACAGAGTTTGACTGGTTCCCTACAGCACATTCCTTTTCCATTTGAAGAAACCAGTATTAAACTCCCCGGTCATGTCTACCAGTCCTGCTTGTTGGACGTGACACTTGCTAATTCCGAAATGTACATTGCAGGCTGGGTTGTAAGAGAAGCCTTTAAACAGCTATCCTGTAATAAGTGCAGATGGGCTCTAGTGAGCAGTTGTACCCCGCAGGATTTCACAAGCGCCTATCACTTACTGCAAGTTAATGGCGGTCTTGTGCATTTTGTGCCATCAAATGGAGCACGGAGGACGGTGCAGACAGCAGAAAAAGAATTGTATTGTATGCTGAAATATGGCAAAAGCAGTATATCTGCTCTGATGCTGGAGCACCATGTACTGTCCACGCTGGGACCCAAAGATATTTTCGACCTTAAGGAGCATATACCAGAGACTGAACTGGGCATTGACAATCATCACTTTCAGCTATTGCGTTTGGTAGCATCTCTTTACTATGCACTAAGGGAGCCCTACATTGACAGTATAAAGCAGGCATATCGTCGGAGAGCACGCGTGACGCAGACCCTAAGCAGGCCTTTTGTTTGAGCTTTATTTCCATTCAGACTTATCATCCACATAAGAACCTGTCAGATTGCATTCAACCTCCAGCTGAAGCCATTTTTTGTTGGTGGCGGCGGCATTCTCACCCCTTTGAACAGGCAAGATCCTTCAAAAGATGCACTTTATCATACCTCACTGCCTTGTATAAATGACATCTACGTGACTGCACACATAGGTACAAATATAGATCTACAAAATAAACAGTCAACGTAGCATTGGGAAAAAAGGAGCAGATGTGGATCAGTGTGTCGTTTCTGTAAAAGTGTAGTAAACGTGATCGAATCTACATTCATTTTTTCATAATGGCAGCTTTCTGTATTTTCACCGAACCCCCACTGGTAGCTGACGCTCTGCTGTTGTCATCAGTGCCATAGACTTTGAATGAAGCAGTAGTGCACAGGCTTGATCACTCCACCAAAGTGTAACAGGTGAATAACTGGCTTTAAAGGGCTTCTGTCACCCCACTAAAGTGATTTTTTTTTTTTTTGGGGCTAGTTAAATTAGTTATATAGCGATATATGAAAATATAATTGTGTTCCTTACTTTGATCCAGCAGTTTATTCAAAAAACGAAGTTTTATCATATGCAAATTCGGTCTCTACCAGCAAGTAGGGCGTCTACTTGCTGGTAGCTGCTGCAGAAATCCGCCCCCTCCTCTTGTTGATTGACAGGGCCAGCCGGGATCTCCTCCTCCGGCCAGCCCTGTCGGCGTTTCAAAAATCGCGCGCCTGTGTTGAATCGGCGCAGGCGCTCTGAGATGAGGAGGCTCGTCTCCTCAGAACTCCCTCAGTGCGCCTGCGCCGATGACATCACCGAAATGGAAGACGTCATCGGCGCAGGCGCACTGAGGGAGTTCTGAGGAGACGAGCCTCCTCATCTCAGAGCGCCTGCGCCGATTCAACACAGGAGCGCGATTTTTGAAACGCCGACAGGGCTGGCCGGAGGAGGAGATCCCGGCTGGCCCTGTCAATCAACAAGAGGAGGGGGCGGATTTCTGCAGCAGCTACCAGCAAGTAGCTGCTGCCCTACTTGCTGGTAGAGACCAAATTTGCATATGATAAAACTTCGTTTTTTGAATAAACTGCTGGATCAAAGTAAGGAACACAATTATATTTTCATATATCGCTATATAACTAATTTAACTAGCCCCAAAAAAAAAAATCACTTTAGTGGGGTGACAGAAGCCCTTTAAAGGGGTTTGATACTGATCACCTATCCTCAGAATAGCTAATCAACCTCTGATCAGCGGGGGTCTGACACCCGACACCCCCCCAATCAGCTGTTTGAAGAGGAGGCGGCTCTCCATGAGAGCGCTGCTTCCTCTTCATTACACTACGCATCATCTCCATTGCAGCCATGGAATAGGGTAATTACAAGTACTTGCTCCACTCAAGTGAATGGAGCAAGTACTTGTAATTACACTGCACTTCTGAGACAACGGGCATTGTAATGAAGAGGAAGTAGTGCAGCCTCCTCTTCAAACTGATCGGCAGGGAGCCAGGGGTGTCTGACCCCCACCGATCTGATATTGATTACCTATCCTGAGGATAAGTCATCAATATAAATCCCCTGCACGACCCCTTTAACGTTTGAAACATTCATCATGAGGCATGACACAACCTAAACATCACACAGACATAAGTTAATTACAGTTTACACTTTTAGGACTAATCTAATTATTGAAGATTAATGTCACTGGGCTTAGCCTGTACAAGTTTTTTTTTTTTTTTTGTTTCTCATTATTTGCTATTCCAATAAGTACACAAGAATTAGTCAGAGGGGCAGATTTATCATAGCCTGGCGGCGTACGCTGGGCTATGACAACCAGGCGCACTGCCACGTCTGCTTTGTGATTAGGGGTACACATCATAAATAAGGTGCAGCATCTGTCACACACCCTTTTTGAGAAGATGGTGCGGCTACAGCAAATTTTGCGCAAGTGCCATTGAAAAAGTTGCCCCCCTACTGTAAACACCTCCTTACTGGTTGAAGATGATCTGCGCCAGAGGGGCCATAAAGAATCTGGCAGAATACCGAGGTCACATTTCTAGATTGGCGAGTGTTTATTTTATTGACATACTTGCAGCTATCCAATCGCCAGTTTTACACAGGGTGGGAAACAATAGCACATTTTATAAAGTAATATATAGAAAGCCACAAAAAATATATATTTCCTTAAATTAATCATACAATGTAATTATTTTTTTATACCTGGTATCAAAAATATATTTCTAAAGGGCAATAACCACCACTGACTGAAATTAACTTTTTTTTTTTTTTTTAAAAGCCCCTAATGTACCGAAAAAGCCAACTCTACAATCTACATGTGTCTACAGATAAGGGAGTGTTCAGTATTTTGTGTATATATTTTTCTTTTGCACGTCATGAAATGAATATAAATTATATATATATTAGATATAGATATTAGAGATATATATATATATATATATATTATATATCTATCTATCTATCTCTATCTCCACAAGACTGTGTAGTTGGGGAGCTAGTGGTATATATTAATTTCATGACGTGCAAAAGAAACCCAGAAAAACCCAAACTACACTTGTCTAGGTACTACAGTAAAAGAGAGAAGAAGTCTGGAGACACAGGGGGGAGAGTTATCAAAACTGGCTTAGTTGCCCATAGCAACAAATCAGATTCCACCTTTCATGAAAGGTTGAAACCAACTGGCTGCAATGGGCTACTAAGCCAGTTTTAATAAATGTCCCCCACAAGGCTTTAGTTAGCAGAGCTGATTTGTAAAGTGCTTTTGATTTCTACCATCTTCACCAACTACAGTGGTATAACACATAGGAACTTTATTATCTTTTGTCTTTTCATCTGCATTTTGCCTAGGTTCAGGTAAGTTATTTGTACTATATGTCTAGTTAGTTTCTCAGACGAAGTTGCGCCCCGATTGGGGAACAGAAGACTATGGTAACACTTGGTTGTCAGGTATTGTGTGATCTGAAGAAGTGTAAACTATGTACAATAAAGCAGTGCCTATAGATTAGCCAAGCTCCCATTAAACATAGCATATACAGTGCCGATGCTGTGCCTTCCACCTAGCGCACAATTTAAGAACCATGGCGTAATCTCATGAGAGAAAGTTAAACTGTACAAATCATTGCTCCTATGTGATACAGTCCATCACATGAATCTGTAGCGTGTCCATGTCAGGTACCAACAATTGACATTTAGGGCAAGTGTGCACCATAAGGCTGGGCTGCTCCATGTTTTCTGCTCCTAGAAAAATAAAAAAAAAGGTAATATGGTCACTATATGGCTGAAACCTTATCGTTTATCGGCAGTGAACAGTGTTTTTTCACATATATCTACACATTTGAACATTATTCAAAGTTTGTTTTTTGTCACCCTAGGAATGTGATCATTGGTATAGGGCTTTGGAATACTTAGGCTTTCATCGATTGCAGACTTGGGGGGCCTTTGTTAGGCCTCTGACCATCATAGCACCCCATCATCACAAACTCAGTGTGGCAGATTTACCTAGAGGCTGTTCACATCTCGTTTTTGTTGTACGTCAAACGGATACGTTTAAAAATACAGTAGGAAAAAAAAAAAAAAGATACACGTATGCAATTTTGTAATTATCTATACTTTTTAATGTATATGGGCGTATGAGGGGCATTTGTTAGTGTCAGATAACCCCTTCAAGCCACTCTCCTTGTCGGACAAGGTATTAAAAGGTTCTAAAAGTGTCAAACACTTGATAAATGCAATGCAAAACAAGTATGCCAGTTTTTGATGCAAATTGCTCCAAACAATGGTGCGTTTTCAATAGCATCATGGCAATAGGCTGACTTGGAGAGCCCCCAGCCCCTGTCAAACTAATTTATTTTCTTACATAATCCACTTACACTTAAGACTACCCAGAAAAACTCCAGCCATCCTTGGCAAGGTTCTGGCGGTATCACCTCCAGTATGTAAATAGGGCCTGCAGCACTAGACTATATCAGCTGTAATCACAACTGCTTGTCCCTTTCCCATGAATGAAGGAAATGGATGGCGCTAGTAACTGCTCTACTCCCATTCACATCAGTGAGGGCAGTACTGGTGGCGATGCAGGGTGTTGGACCCCTGCCAATCAGATACTGATGACCTAGCCCAGGATATGTCAATGGTAAAATCCTTGACAGCCCCTTTAAGTAGATAAAACAAAAAGACTATAGTCGAAAAGAAAGACATTTCTGTTACAGTTTCATCTAGTTTAGTTTTGCAACCTGATTCACAACTATTTTATATTAAGTAGCGACACATTTTTTAGTTGACAACACAGTTGAAAATTATGTAAGTTGAATTAGAGGGTAAGATGAATGTAGCAGCTTACCTCTGGATACAAGAGGAGGATTTTCATGTCGCCTCTGAAGCTGTTCTATGGACTGCCTGAAGAAAAAGGAACATATTAAACATATTAATCTATTCAATCAGAACAAACAACTTATAATATAATATTATATATATATATATATATATATATATATATATA
The DNA here is from genome assembly GCF_905171765.1 of Bufo bufo. Taxonomy (NCBI): domain Eukaryota; kingdom Metazoa; phylum Chordata; class Amphibia; order Anura; family Bufonidae; genus Bufo; species Bufo bufo. The sequence goes on along the minus strand of NC_053389.1, from coordinate 571,108,683 downwards.
TATATATATATATATACATACATATATATATATATATACACACACACACTAGCAGAAGGACCCGGCTTCTCACAGGTATATTTAATCTATTTCATTTAATGTTTGTGTGTGTCGTTAAAAGATAGACAGTATCCACTATAACAGTAACATCTACAGTACCCCGCCCCTTTAACAGTGACCTCCACAGAGGCCTGCCCCCTTAACAGTAACATCCACAGTACCCTCCCCATTAACAGTGACATCCACAGCGGCCGCCCCTTTATTAGTGATCTCCACAGTACCGTCTCGTTAACAGCAATTTCCACAATAACCCGCCCCCTTAACAATGACCTCCACAGCATCCGGCCCCTTTAACAGTGACCTCCACAGCGGCCACCCCTTTATTAGTGACCTCCACAGAACCCCATCTCCTCAACAGTGATTTTCACAACACCCCATCCCCTTAACAGTGGCCTCTACAGCAATCTGCCCCTTAACACTGACTGTCATAGTGGACCGTCCTCTTAACTGTGACCTCCACAGCAGCCTGCCCCTAGGGTGGCCAGGGGTCCGGTTTTAGGCCGGACAGTCCGGCTTTCAGACTCCCTGTTCTCTGTCCGGTGCAGGGCCTGGACGGACACAGGAATGTCCTTTTGAATAGCTCACACAATAGCATTGTGCTGTCTGAGCGTGAGCTGCAGGGAGAAAGTCATCCTCCTTCCCAGCCCTGCAGCTGACAGAAGTTGATTTTTACCTTCATTTTTTTCAATCCCTGTCGGCTGCGGAGTGGGAGGGGCGTGGCCTAGCCAGATTTGGGGTGTGGCTTAGCAGGGCCTGTGGGCAGGGTTTTTAAGTCCGTCCTACCTGCCCCCTGAACTGTGACTTCCACAGTACTCCGCTCCCTTAACAGTGTCATCCACAGCACCCTTGACACGTGCATTTTTATTATTGTGAATGTTATATTATATACCGTATATGCCGGCGTATAAGACGACTGGGCGTATAAGACGACCCCCAACTTTTACACAGAAAATATAGAGTTTGGGATATACTCGCCGTATAAGACTACCCCTTTTTCAACACACAGCAGTACATTACTGCATCCCACCACCATCCCTGGGTACCTCTGCCATCCCTGCATCCCACCACCATCCCTAGATACCACTGCCATCCCTGCATCCCACCGCCATCCCATGGTATCACCACCATCCCTGCATCCCACCACCTTCCTTGTCCTCCCTCCCTGCCTCCCAGACCCTAAACATGTGCCACCTATACCCTGAACATGTTTTTGTTATGTTATTCTTCATATTCACATATGCACATCTGCGCCGCACGGAGATCTCGCACATGCGCAGGAGCGAGATGCGAGCGGCCGTGAGGATCCCGTGTATCCACGCTCGCCGCATGAAATCTCGCACATGCGTAGGAGCGAGATGCGAGCGGCCGGGAGGATGGCGGTACAAGGAGCATACAAGGTACAGAGCAGGGGGCGGTATACAAGGTACAGCGCAGGGGGGGGCATATACCGTGGGTTACATAGCAGCTCTCAGCTGCTGGGGATACAAGGCAATAGCCCGGGCTCTCTCTGTTGATAATTCGGGCGTCCCGGCACTGCAGCGCCCGGCGTATAAGACGACCCCCGACTTTTGAGAAGATTTTCATGTGTTAAAAAGTAGTCTTATACGCAGGAATATACAGTAAGTTAAAAATTCACTTTCATTATTTATTTATTTAATAAACTGGGAACTATCTTATCTAACCTACTGATTTAAAACCATCTTCAGTTGACCCTTTGAGTGCTGAATAGTTATATACTTTTTTTCTCCTATTAGCTTGTGTTGCTGATTTTGCAGTGGCAGTGGGATTTTGTATATAGTCTGTGACTAATTGAATTTGTGTGCACCTGCTGGATTTGTGGTGGTGGCACGTTGCCTCCTATACTTGCCCACTGGCCTTGCGACGTTTATGCTATCTGGTGCATTATTGTAACCATTTACTCTGTTGGTTACTGTTATAATAGCGATGTCGATACATTTGTTGCTATTACTGCCTGATATTTGTCTGGTGATTCCTGATTGACGGCGCAAAGGATCGCTATACTGCCTATTAGCTACTCAGTAGCTCGCACTCCTGAGATCTAAAATACTAGTCACTGCCCCCCGACATGTTTCGCCATATACATGGCGTCTTCAGGGGATCGGCGCAGACAGCAAATAAGTAATAAAAATCCACAGCACCCTGCCCCTTTAAAGAGGACCTTTCACCGCTCCTGACATGCCTGTTTTAATAGCTACATGCATTTCCCATGTCATAACCATTCTGGAACATCTATTCTTATGGCTCTATGTTATGCCATTCCTTTATTATTTCTACTAGAAGTTATGAATGAATTGCTATTAGCCTTCAGTAAGGGTACAGAGGGGAGGTAACCAGTTGGGTGTGTGTCCCTGCACAGACTGACAATGGCAGCACTGATTGGATAGAGTGAGTCTGTGCAGGTACACACCCCAACTGGTTACCACCCCTCTGTACCCTTACTGAAGGCTAATAGCAATTCATTCATAACTTCTAGTAGAAATAATAAAGGAATGGCACAGCACAGAGCCATAAGAATAGATGCTCCAGAATTGTTATTACATGGGGAATGCATGAAGTTGTTAAAACAGGAAGGTCAGGAGCGGTGACAGGTCCTCTTTAACCACCTCAGCCCCCATAGCTTAAACACCCTTAATGACCCAGCCACTTTTTACACTTCTGCACTACACTACTTTCACGGTTTATTACGCGGTCATACAACTTACCACCCAAATGAATTTGACCTCCTTTTCTTCTCACTAATAGAGCTTTCATTTGGTGGTATTTCATTGCTGCTGACATTTTTACTTTTTTTGTTATTAATCGAAATTTAACAATTTTTTTGCAAAAAAATGAAATTTTTCACTTTCAGTTGTAAAATTTTGCAAAAAAAACTACATCCATATATGAATTTTTCTCTAAATTTATTGTTCTACATGTCTTTGATAAAAAAAAAAAATGTTTGGGTAAAAAAAAATATGGTTTGGGTAAATGTTATAGCGTTTACAAACTATGGTACAAAAATGTGAATTTCCGCTTTTTGAAGCAGCTCTGACTTTCTGAGCACCTGTCATGTTTCCTGAGGTTCTACAATGGCCAGACAGTACAAACACCCCACAAATGACCCCATTTCGGAAAGTAGACACCCTAAGGTATTCTCTGATGGGCATAGTGAGTTCATAGAACTTTATTTTTTGTCACAAATGATGATTTTTATTTTTTATTTTATTTTTTCTTACAAAGTCTCATATTCCACTAACTTGTGACAAAAAATAAAAACTTCCATGAACTCACTATGCCCATCACGAAATACCTTGGGGTGTCTTCTTTCCAAAATGGGGTCACTTGTGGGGTAGTTATACTGCCCTGGCATTTTAGGGGCCCAAATGCGTGCGAAGTAGTTTGAAATCAAAATCTGTAAAAAATGGCCGGTGAAATCCGAAAGGTGCTCTTTGGAATGTGGGCCCCTTTGCCCACCTAGGCTGCAAAAAAGTGTCACACATCTGGTATTGCCGTACTCAGGAGAAGTTGGGCAATGTGTTTTGGGGTGTCATTTTACATATACCCATGCTGGGTGAGAGAAATATCTTGGCAAAAGACAACTTTTCCCATTTTTTTTATACAAAGTTGGCATTTGACCAAGATATTTATCTCACCCAGCATGGGTATATGTAAAATGACACCCCAAAACACATTGCCCAACTTCTCCTGAGTACGGCGATACCAGATGTGTGACACTTTTTTGCAGCCTAGATGCGCAAAGGGGCCCACATTCCCTTTAGGAGGGCATTTTTAGACATTTGGATCCCAGACTTCTTCTCACGCTTTAGGGCCCCCAAAATGCCAGGGCAGTATAAATACCCCACATGTGACCCCATTTTGGAAAGAAGACACCCCAAGGTATTCAATGAGGGGCATGGCGAGTTCATCGAAAAAATTTTTTTTTTGCCACAAGTTAGCGGAAATTGTTTTTTTTTTTTTTTTCTCACAAAGTCTCCCTTTCCGCTAACTTGGGACAAAAATTTCAATCTTTCATGGACTCAATATGCCCCTCATTGAATACCTTGGGGTGTCTTCTTTCCAAAATGGGGTCACATGTGGGGTATTTATACTGCCCTGGCATTTTAGGGGCCCTAAAGCGTGAGAAGAAGTCTGGAATATAAATGTCTAAAAAATTTTACGCATTTGGATTCCGTGAGGGGTATGGTGAGTTCATGTGAGATTTTATTTTTTGACACAAGTTAGTGGAATATGAGACTTTGTAAGAAAAAATAAAAAGAAAAAATTTCCGCTAACTTGGGCCAAAAAAATGTCTGAATGGAGCCTTACAGGGGGGTGATCAATGACAGGGGGGTGATCAGGGAGTCTATATGGGGTGATCACCCCCCTGTCATTGATCACCCCCCTGTAAGGCTCCATTCAGATGTCCGTACGTGTTTTGCGGATCCGATCCATGTATCCGTGGATCCGTAAAAATCATACGGACGTCTGAATGGAGCCTTACAGGGGGGTGATCAATGACAGGGGGGTGATCAGGGAGTCTATATGGGGTGATCAGGGGTTAATAAGTGACAGGGGGGGGGGGTGTAGTGTAGTGGTGTTTGGTGCTACTTATTACTGAGCTGCCTGTATCCTCTGGTGGTCGATCCAAGCAAAAGGGACCACCAGAGGACCAGGTATATTAGACGCTGTTATCAAAACAGCGTCTAATACACCTGTTAGGGGTCAAAAAAAAAAATCGCATCGGCGATCGTTTGCTGGCAGGCTGGAGATCCACTCGCTTACCTTCCGATCGTTCACAGGAAATCTCGCCTCTCGCGAGAGGACGCGTATATGCGTCCACCCAGAATAGCAGGGCCGCCGCCAGGACGCAATCCTGCGTACGGCGGTCCTGAGGCGGTTAAAGCTGACCTGCAGCAGTGAGGAAAAATGGCTGGGTTGTTATGGAAACCTGGTGTAAAACGGTGTGTATGTGGAGACTAAGGGCCTGCGAGATTCTATTGGCTGATAAGGGGCATGTGACCGTGTGCATGGCAGTTGGGATATGAAGAGAAAGACTTGCAGGCTTCTATTGGCTCATGTGATGTTCATGTGTACATGACTGGGACCAGAAGCATTGCTGAAAGATGCCTCTGCACTGGAACTGAGCGGCAGGAGGCAGGTGAGTGGACTTTAGGTACAGCACAGTACTGTCCTAAAGTAGAATGGTGTCTAAAGCTGGAATAACCCTTTAAATGTATTTTATCAAATGCACTATACATGTCTGATTTGAAGTGCTTTCAAAGATTTCTTAAATGGGTTTTTCAATACTTTCAATCGGTAGGGGTTCAACACCCAGGGCCCCCGTCGATCAGCTGTTTGAGAAGGCACTAGCGCTCACAGTGCAGTCACATGGCCTGAAGTGAATGGGGCTGAGCTGCGATATCAAGCACAGCCGCTATACAATATATGGCGCTGTTCTGATAGAAGACCATAGTGCTACTGTGAGCACCGATGCCTTCTCAAACAGCTGATCGGCGGGGTTCTAGGGAGTCCACAGATCACATACTGATGACCTATCCAGAGGAAAGGAAAACCCCTTTGTGCAGAAGTATTTGCCGATTCAGGTAGTATGAAAAAGACAGAAGGTGTACTGACTGTGGGACAAGCTGCGTCCTTACATAGAGATTCATTTAAGCAGTTTCATCTTGTGAGCCCCAAGCACTGCTTCTTCCACTGCCTCCTAGGGACTGGCTTTCTCAGAACCACTTTCAGTAGTAACGTCTTACCAGATGTATATTTGCTGACATTTTACACATACTTTACAACTGCTTTTAACTCTGTGTAATATTTCAGTAAAGTAACCAAAATGGATTTGGTCCAAAATAATAGTATCCTAGGCATACATAAATATTTTGCTTTAGGCAACAGTTTACAGAACTTTATGGAATCCGCGATATCTGTTACTGAAGATTTCCATAAAACAATGCACAAGGTGATTGGCCAGGAATTCAGCAAAAATGACTGTTCAAAAGTGTGCATCAGTGGTGGCTGTGCAAGTATTACAGAACAGTGAAATACCGGTCAGAGTAAAGGCTCAATCAGACGACTGTATATTTGTGTCCGTATCCGGATGTGGACCCATTCATTTCATTGGGGCCGCAAAGGATGTGCTGTCCGCATCCGTACTTGCAAAGATAGAACATGTCCTATTCTTGTCCTGAATTGCGGAGAAGAATAGGCATTTCTATCATAGGGCTGGCCATTCGGTTCCGCAAAATGCGGAATGCACACGGCCGGTATCCATGTTTTGCGGATCACAAAACAGATACGGTTATTTGAATGAGCCCTAAGGCTCTGTTCACATCTCCATTATGGACTTCTTAATAAACTGATGCATCCCGGGGGGCGTGGCCTAGCGGGATATGTGAGTGGACGTGCGGTACAGAGCTCCTCTGCTACCTTGGACATTTATCCTGAAAAAAATCCTAAATTCGGCTGATTTCGGTTATACCCTGTGGATAGAATCGTAGAGGATACATATACGTTGGTGGGGAGGTGAAAACCGAGCACTATGACCCGCAAAAAAGACCAGAAAAGTTTGGAGAAGGAGAGCCAAGATGGCGCCGGCGCCACTCCGGGACGCTCCGGCCGGGTCACAGAGCTCCAGAAAGGCGCGGCAGCCAAACTAGAGAAATATGCCCGGCTGTCATCCGTGACCCCTGCGAAAGGCACCCCGAGAAAGCCTGGAACTAAAGGTGGGCTGTCTGATGAGGAATCTGATATGGAGGGACCCGATCCTGAGGATATGCTGATGGCGCAGTCTGGCCTAACCTCAGCGGCGCCTGACTCTGATACAGAGGAACCTACTTTGCGGGATGTCATGCAGGCTATATCCAGGTGTGGAAAGTCGCTCAACACCCTTACAATGCAGGTGGGGGCCATTAAGGAGGATGTCTCCATAGTGCGGCATGATATGCGAAAGTTGGCAGACCGCACAACTGCCCTGGAGGGCCGGATGGGCGAAATGGAGGACGTTGTGACACCTCTGACTACAAGTATGAGGAATTATTCCATGAGACTGGATACCATTGCTGCGAAACAAGATGATCTTGAAAACAGATCCCGACGGAACAATGTACGTGTGGTAGGGGCACCGGAGAGAGCAGAGGGGGGAAACCCGTCTGAATTTTTTGAATCCTGGCTGAGGGACAACTTTGGCGCAGACGTTCTAACCCCTTTATTTGCTGTGGAGAGGGCCCATAGGGTTCCCATGCATCCGTTGCCACCGGGTGCCCCACCTAGGACAGTCCTGATCAAAATCCTGCATTTTAGAGACCGGGACATTATTCTGAGGAAAGCGCGGGATAAGCCTGATCTGTCGGTTGATAGGCATAAAGTAGCACTCTTCCCGGATTACTCCCAAGATGTTCAGAAACGGAGGGCTAAATTCGCGGATGCGAAAAGGCGTCTAAGGGCACAAGGGGTGTCGTACTCTATGATGTACCCGGCCAAGTTACGAGTAGCTGCAATGGGGAATACGCACTTTTTTGAGGATCCTAAAGAGGCGGCAAGGTGGATAGATCGACATGAAAGGCAGCTAGCAGCAGACCATGAATGACCCACGTACTGAGGGGTGCCGTAGGGTTTACTGAATCAGGTTGTATGATTGATGTGGCCTGGTCATGCTTGGGTGTGAATGCCCAGGAATGCTGTTATGCGGGATGTGGTTATGTGAATGGGGATCCTGATGTAATGTCATTGGAAAATATAATGTTAAGGGTATAACCCTCACTTACTCTATTCTCACTTATGTTTGACCGAGGAGCAAGGAAAGGGGAGGTTCTGTACACCCGCTTAAGATGATCACTGTATAGTAATTATATACCCACGTTCTGTTCTATTGGGTATGAATTACTCTCTTCTATCTGAGACAAGAGAAGAGGTTTGTGGCACTCGTCAGCCTTTAATAACGGGTACGATGTTTTCTTCCCACAGGCCTTCTTTAGGTGATATAGTGGGACCCGTTGTAGAGGTGGCCGCAGTGTTGAGTACTGATGTTTACATTGTTGGGGGGGTGTTTTTCGGGGAGGGGGGTAGGGGGGGGTTATGTTTTACTTGAATGCACACACTGTATATGAACGTGAAGGTATTGGTCTACTGTCTATATTCATAGTGAACTACTGCTGCATCGGCTTACCAGGTGCTAAAAATCTAATAGCTGTGTTTATATATTTCCCGATCTCTAAGTATGGCAGGAAGGGTTAATGTGCTCAGTTGGAATGTGCGCGGGGTTAAGGATGTTCTAAAAAAGCGAGCAGTTATGGATTGTTTGAATCAGCATCAGCCGTTGGTTTGCTGCGTGCAGGAGACTCATCTCACCTCTGACCAGATTCATCTGCTTACTCCTAAGTGGGCAGGACATTGCTATCATTCTACTTTCTCATCTTATGCAAGGGGGGTGAGTCTCCTGATACACAGATCAATTGCATTCTCCTGCATCACTAAAAAGGTGGACAAAGAGGGGAGGTACGTGTGTTTACACTGTGTGATATATGCAACTACCTGTGTTCTGGTGGGTGTATACATCCCGCCACCGTATTCACCTGGGGTGCTTAGAGAGATACTGCAGTTTATTGCGGATGTGCCTGACGCTCCTGTTTTATTAATGGGGGATTTTAATAATATCCTTGTTTACAATTTAGATAGGTTGGGGGTGGGTCAAATTTCACATGCAAGCGGAACGTCGCCTTTTGGAGTCTTGATGCAGGAGGCTATGATGTTAGATTTTTGGAGGCTGAAAAACCCGTCTGTGCAGCAATTTTCTTGCTGTTCAAGTACTTATAATTTCTTATCTAGGATTGACCTCATGGTTGGAAATGCTCTTATGGGACAGTATATAGGAGACATACAATATTTGCCACGTAGGATTTCGGATCATTCCCCAGTGGTGGCGGTGCTGGATTTTAGTGCGTCACGTAAACGTGGTGGTGGGGGTTGGAAGTTTAATCCTTATTGGCTGCCTCTTCTGCCGGATGCTGGGGGAATTAGTGTAAAACTAACTGAATTCTTCCAGATTAATCTCCCGTCTGCGTCTAGATTGGTGGTATGGGAGACTATGAAGGCGTTTCTGAGGGGTCTGCTTATTGCAGAAGTTAATAAGAAGAAAAGTGAGTCTAGGGCGCGCACGCAAAAGTTAATTGCGGAAATGGAGGGGACGGAGGCAGAATATATTCTAAAACCACAAGTGGAGACTAGGGATAAATGGAAGGAGGCCCAGCAAAAATTAAATGATCGATTGTTAGAACAAGCAAAAAATAAACGTTTTTTCCAGAAACAGACCTTCTATGAGGAAGGGGAGAGGGCAGGTAGACTTTTGGCATTGGTATCTAAGGCTCAGATGCAATCTACGTATATCGCGGCCCTGAGGGACGTGCATGGGGTTGTCCAAAAGGAACCGACCAATTTGCTCCAGGTCATGTACTCATTTCACTCCACACTTTATAAATCCAGGCTGCGTGTTTTAGATACAGAAATTGATCTTTTTCTACAACCCCTAAAGTTGGGCATTTTATCAAACGAACATAAGGCGCGGTTAGATGGCCCAATTACCATTCAGGAATTGGAAATTGCATTAAGAACAATGTCCAACAATAAAGCCCCAGGCAGGGATGGCTTGCCGGCTGAGGTATACAAGCGATACTCTGACATTTTACTTCCCCAGTTACTTGAAGTCTGTAATGAGGCTAAGCAACAGGGACGGCTCCCTGAATCCATGAATGAAGCGGTCATTCCTCTTCTGCCTAAACCTGGTAAAGATATACTTGAAGCTGAATCATACAGGCCCATCTCTTTACTTCCAGTTGATGTTAAACTCTTAGCAAAGGTGTTAGCGAATCGTCTAAACTCAGTGATAACTACTTCAATGTCAAGACCAAGCAGGCTTTATGCCAAATATGTCGACAGCAGTTAATATAAGGCGTCTATTTTTGAATATTCAAGCGGCACATGTCCACACCTCGACCGCGGCGGTCGCATCTCTTGATGCGGCCAAAGCGTTCGACAGTGTGGAATGGCGCTATTTATGGTTAGTGCTCAAGAAAATGGGTTTTGGAACCGAATTTATTTCTTGGGTCCAATTGTTGTATGCATGTCCTAGAGCGGCTGTGAGGGTTAACGGTGATTTGTCTGACCCATTTATGCTATTTAGAGGCACGAGACAGGGGTGTCCACTGTCGCCGCTACTTTTTGCGGTGGCGGTGGAGCCCTTGGCAGAGGCCTTGAGAATGTCAGCTATGGTCAAAGGTCTTCAATATGGACATAGAACAGAAAAAGTGGCGTTATACGCTGATGATTTGCTTCTATTCATGGATGATTGGGAAAGTTCCCTTCCTGCCGCAATGGAAATTATTAATCAGTTTGGGACTATGTCAGGATTAGTCATCAATTGGTCAAAATCCGCCCTATTACCTTTAAATAGCCAAAGTATTAGGCCCTTACCGGATACAGGGGGGTTGCAAGTAGTGTCATCCCTAAAATATCTAGGAGTATGGGTTACTACAAATCTAAGCGACTATGAACGTTTGAACTTAATACCCATGCTAGGTGAATTCAGAGTGAAGATACGGGCCTGGAGCAAGTTGCCTTTGTCAGTCATTGGTCGAGCTAATCTCTTGAAAATGATACTAATGCCGAAACTTCTATATCTCCTCCATAATGCGCCGATTTGGATCCCACTAAGGTTCTTTTACACTGTAAATGCAATCTTCAGAGATTTGATTTGGAGGGGGGGTGTGCCGAGGATTAAACTTTCAACCCTGCAGAGACCTAAAACACAGGGAGGTTTGGCGGTGCCAGATCCGTGGTCTTATTATATTGCAGCCCAGTTGCAACATCTTAGGGGATGGGGAGACGAGTCCAGACTGAATAATTCAGCCCGTATTATTCAACATTTAATACTACGCACTTGTTTATTGTCTGCTTTGGAGGACGGATCTTTTCGTTCTCATGGCACTCAATATCCTGTGTTATCTATGATGCACAAAATTTGGTGGAAAGCTAAAGAGAAATTGGGCATTATGGGATATACTACTCACACACCTATATGGCCAAACCATTTGTATCCTGAATTAGATAAGGTTGGTGGAGTGCAGCAGTGGAACCAATATGGGTTGGATAAGATGGCTCAATTGTTTTCGAACGGAGCACTGAAAAGTTTTGAAGTGTTGAGGCAGGAGTTCAATATCCCTCATAGGTACTTTTATGTGTATTTACAGTTACGACATGCTATTCAGACTCAGGAAAGGAATGGGGAAGATACAACAGGCAGCTAGATGCGTTATTATTGAGTATACTGCAAGGGCAGGGACCACTGGTGGAGTGATTTCCCTTTACTACAACACACTCAGGGAGGAAATTGACAAATCCAGCCCATTACAGTTATATGACAAATGGAAGGTGGACATTGAGGACCTGACTAAAGAGAATTGGGAGAAGATTCTCACTGATTTACCAACACTGTCATTAAGTGAATCTTCTAGGATTTCTCAATTGTATCTCCTACATAGGGTATATAGAACACCTACATTGCTATTAAGAATGGGTTATAGGATAGATGATAATTGTCCACGTTGTAACGTATCAGGTGCAAACTTGATTCATTTAATGTGGAACTGCCCACGTTTAAGGAGATATTGGGTGGAGGTGTTGGAACTCATCAATAGAGTCTTTCAAGTGAACTTGGAGGTCAATCCGTTAATATGTTTACTGGGCCTGGTGGAAGTGCAGAGTATCATGTGCAAAAAGAAATTGGCTATTAAGAGAGTATTATACCAGGCAAGAAAATGTATAGCATTTCACTGGATAGATGAGGTGGCCCCCACTTGCCAAGAAGTATTGAGTAGGGTGCATGCATTAGTTAAATTGGAGGAATATGTCTACCTAAAAAGGGATTCGAAGAAGAAATTTGAAGCAATTTGGTCTTCATGGATCTCGTATCATGAGCTATCTTAGATGTGACTGTACACTTTGACTGAAATGAAGGATTTGAAGGATATTGATGTGAAGGAATGGTGAAAGGTTGGATGATGGTTGATGTCTGAATGCTTATGTCATGGGGTTATATGAGGAATGTGGAAATCCATGAAGTTATATGCTCTGCCTTGGAAGATTGGACGGTGATGCCTTCAAGAAGAATACCATGAACTTACAACTATGGACCATACCTGAATTCTTCTTCTAAGTGACTGTGCTTTGGGAAAGGGGGGTGGGACAAGGGGGGGAGGAGGGGAGGGAGGGGTTATAGTTGTGTATTGTTAATGCACTTATTTGTAAAAACAAAATAAAAATTATTTGATCAGAGTTTTCCAAATGCATGCATGGGATACCGGAGGTTTTTTAGTTTTTCCGTTTTTATTTTTCTTCCCTATCTTCCTGGAGCCATAACTTTTTTATTTTTCCGTTCACGTATCCATATAAGGGCTTGTTTTTTTGCGGGACAAGTTGTACTTTCTAATGCCACCATTTAATATAGCATACAATGTAGTGGGAAGCGGGGGAAAAAATTCCAAATGGTATGGAATTGGAGAAAAAAAAAAATGTATATTCCTCCACCGTTTGAAGCAGGGTTAGAAGGTATGATTGTGTGATGTAATTGCCGATTATTTAGAGCAGGGGTCCGCAACCTTCGGCACTCCAGCTGTGGTGAGACTACTACTCCCAGCATGCACACTTGCTTGGCTGTTTTCAGAACTCCCAGTTCCCTACCACCTTCCCTTTGCGGCAAAACTATAGGTTTTATATGTCTAAATACTGTAAAAATACATTAAAACTTAAAAAAAAAGTTACATTACCATATTCTGACCTCAATAACTTTTTTATAGTTGAGTCTACTGAGCTGTCTGGGGACTCATTTTTTGCGGGCTGATATGTAGCTTTTATTGATACCATTTTGGAGTGTGTGTGACTTTTTGATCGCATTTTATTCTTTTTTGGCGGTAAGAGAAGCAATGAGAAAATGGTGAATCAGCCACTTTGATACTATTTTCCGTTACGCCGTTCGCCGTATTGGAAAAATATTTTTATAGTTAAATAGTATGATTTTTATATATTTTTAAATTATTTATGTATTTTTTTATTGTAAGAAAAGGGGGTGATTACATTTTTTATATATATATTTTTTACATTTTATTTTTTTGTCGCCAATGTAGGAAGCTACAACACTCAATAATTTTTTTTTTATTCAGTATTACAACTCTCCATACAGAAGCATGGTAACATGTGAACTGCTCATTTCTTATGCTGACCACAACATAAGAATTGCAGCTCTTATACACTGGGTCTCTTCAGAGAGACCCAGCGTATTAAAGTCAATTGCTGGCATCCAAATTGGCTGCACAGAGATGCCGGTAATAACCCAGAAGCGTGCGCTTCCTGGATTTTCAAGGTTTAGATGCCATGATCACACCTGGTCACGGCATCTAAA
>NC_053389.1:571040254-571094964 GCF_905171765.1 Bufo bufo | reverse complement strand
ACGTTCTGTTCTATTGGGTATGAATTACTCTCTTCTATCTGAGACAAGAGAAGAGGTTTGTGGCACTCGTCAGCCTTTAATAACGGGTACGATGTTTTCTTCCCACAGGCCTTCTTTAGGTGATATAGTGGGACCCGTTGTAGAGGTGGCCGCAGTGTTGAGTACTGATGTTTACATTGTTGGGGGGGTGTTTTTCGGGGAGGGGGGTAGGGGGGGGTTATGTTTTACTTGAATGCACACACTGTATATGAACGTGAAGGTATTGGTCTACTGTCTATATTCATAGTGAACTACTGCTGCATCGGCTTACCAGGTGCTAAAAATCTAATAGCTGTGTTTATATATTTCCCGATCTCTAAGTATGGCAGGAAGGGTTAATGTGCTCAGTTGGAATGTGCGCGGGGTTAAGGATGTTCTAAAAAAGCGAGCAGTTATGGATTGTTTGAATCAGCATCAGCCGTTGGTTTGCTGCGTGCAGGAGACTCATCTCACCTCTGACCAGATTCATCTGCTTACTCCTAAGTGGGCAGGACATTGCTATCATTCTACTTTCTCATCTTATGCAAGGGGGGTGAGTCTCCTGATACACAGATCAATTGCATTCTCCTGCATCACTAAAAAGGTGGACAAAGAGGGGAGGTACGTGTGTTTACACTGTGTGATATATGCAACTACCTGTGTTCTGGTGGGTGTATACATCCCGCCACCGTATTCACCTGGGGTGCTTAGAGAGATACTGCAGTTTATTGCGGATGTGCCTGACGCTCCTGTTTTATTAATGGGGGATTTTAATAATATCCTTGTTTACAATTTAGATAGGTTGGGGGTGGGTCAAATTTCACATGCAAGCGGAACGTCGCCTTTTGGAGTCTTGATGCAGGAGGCTATGATGTTAGATTTTTGGAGGCTGAAAAACCCGTCTGTGCAGCAATTTTCTTGCTGTTCAAGTACTTATAATTTCTTATCTAGGATTGACCTCATGGTTGGAAATGCTCTTATGGGACAGTATATAGGAGACATACAATATTTGCCACGTAGGATTTCGGATCATTCCCCAGTGGTGGCGGTGCTGGATTTTAGTGCGTCACGTAAACGTGGTGGTGGGGGTTGGAAGTTTAATCCTTATTGGCTGCCTCTTCTGCCGGATGCTGGGGGAATTAGTGTAAAACTAACTGAATTCTTCCAGATTAATCTCCCGTCTGCGTCTAGATTGGTGGTATGGGAGACTATGAAGGCGTTTCTGAGGGGTCTGCTTATTGCAGAAGTTAATAAGAAGAAAAGTGAGTCTAGGGCGCGCACGCAAAAGTTAATTGCGGAAATGGAGGGGACGGAGGCAGAATATATTCTAAAACCACAAGTGGAGACTAGGGATAAATGGAAGGAGGCCCAGCAAAAATTAAATGATCGATTGTTAGAACAAGCAAAAAATAAACGTTTTTTCCAGAAACAGACCTTCTATGAGGAAGGGGAGAGGGCAGGTAGACTTTTGGCATTGGTATCTAAGGCTCAGATGCAATCTACGTATATCGCGGCCCTGAGGGACGTGCATGGGGTTGTCCAAAAGGAACCGACCAATTTGCTCCAGGTCATGTACTCATTTCACTCCACACTTTATAAATCCAGGCTGCGTGTTTTAGATACAGAAATTGATCTTTTTCTACAACCCCTAAAGTTGGGCATTTTATCAAACGAACATAAGGCGCGGTTAGATGGCCCAATTACCATTCAGGAATTGGAAATTGCATTAAGAACAATGTCCAACAATAAAGCCCCAGGCAGGGATGGCTTGCCGGCTGAGGTATACAAGCGATACTCTGACATTTTACTTCCCCAGTTACTTGAAGTCTGTAATGAGGCTAAGCAACAGGGACGGCTCCCTGAATCCATGAATGAAGCGGTCATTCCTCTTCTGCCTAAACCTGGTAAAGATATACTTGAAGCTGAATCATACAGGCCCATCTCTTTACTTCCAGTTGATGTTAAACTCTTAGCAAAGGTGTTAGCGAATCGTCTAAACTCAGTGATAACTACTTCAATGTCAAGACCAAACAGGCTTTATGCCAAATATGTCGACAGCAGTTAATATAAGGCGTCTATTTTTGAATATTCAAGCGGCACATGTCCACACCTCGACCGCGGCGGTCGCATCTCTTGATGCGGCCAAAGCGTTCGACAGTGTGGAATGGCGCTATTTATGGTTAGTGCTCAAGAAAATGGGTTTTGGAACCGAATTTATTTCTTGGGTCCAATTGTTGTATGCATGTCCTAGAGCGGCTGTGAGGGTTAACGGTGATTTGTCTGACCCATTTATGCTATTTAGAGGCACGAGACAGGGGTGTCCACTGTCGCCGCTACTTTTTGCGGTGGCGGTGGAGCCCTTGGCAGAGGCCTTGAGAATGTCAGCTATGGTCAAAGGTCTTCAATATGGACATAGAACAGAAAAAGTGGCGTTATACGCTGATGATTTGCTTCTATTCATGGATGATTGGGAAAGTTCCCTTCCTGCCGCAATGGAAATTATTAATCAGTTTGGGACTATGTCAGGATTAGTCATCAATTGGTCAAAATCCGCCCTATTACCTTTAAATAGCCAAAGTATTAGGCCCTTACCGGATACAGGGGGGTTGCAAGTAGTGTCATCCCTAAAATATCTAGGAGTATGGGTTACTACAAATCTAAGCGACTATGAACGTTTGAACTTAATACCCATGCTAGGTGAATTCAGAGTGAAGATACGGGCCTGGAGCAAGTTGCCTTTGTCAGTCATTGGTCGAGCTAATCTCTTGAAAATGATACTAATGCCGAAACTTCTATATCTCCTCCATAATGCGCCGATTTGGATCCCACTAAGGTTCTTTTACACTGTAAATGCAATCTTCAGAGATTTGATTTGGAGGGGGGGTGTGCCGAGGATTAAACTTTCAACCCTGCAGAGACCTAAAACACAGGGAGGTTTGGCGGTGCCAGATCCGTGGTCTTATTATATTGCAGCCCAGTTGCAACATCTTAGGGGATGGGGAGACGAGTCCAGACTGAATAATTCAGCCCGTATTATTCAACATTTAATACTACGCACTTGTTTATTGTCTGCTTTGGAGGACGGATCTTTTCGTTCTCATGGCACTCAATATCCTGTGTTATCTATGATGCACAAAATTTGGTGGAAAGCTAAAGAGAAATTGGGCATTATGGGATATACTACTCACACACCTATATGGCCAAACCATTTGTATCCTGAATTAGATAAGGTTGGTGGAGTGCAGCAGTGGAACCAATATGGGTTGGATAAGATGGCTCAATTGTTTTCGAACGGAGCACTGAAAAGTTTTGAAGTGTTGAGGCAGGAGTTCAATATCCCTCATAGGTACTTTTATGTGTATTTACAGTTACGACATGCTATTCAGACTCAGGAAAGGAATGGGGAAGATACAACAGGCAGCTAGATGCGTTATTATTGAGTATACTGCAAGGGCAGGGACCACTGGTGGAGTGATTTCCCTTTACTACAACACACTCAGGGAGGAAATTGACAAATCCAGCCCATTACAGTTATATGACAAATGGAAGGTGGACATTGAGGACCTGACTAAAGAGAATTGGGAGAAGATTCTCACTGATTTACCAACACTGTCATTAAGTGAATCTTCTAGGATTTCTCAATTGTATCTCCTACATAGGGTATATAGAACACCTACATTGCTATTAAGAATGGGTTATAGGATAGATGATAATTGTCCACGTTGTAACGTATCAGGTGCAAACTTGATTCATTTAATGTGGAACTGCCCACGTTTAAGGAGATATTGGGTGGAGGTGTTGGAACTCATCAATAGAGTCTTTCAAGTGAACTTGGAGGTCAATCCGTTAATATGTTTACTGGGCCTGGTGGAAGTGCAGAGTATCATGTGCAAAAAGAAATTGGCTATTAAGAGAGTATTATACCAGGCAAGAAAATGTATAGCATTTCACTGGATAGATGAGGTGGCCCCCACTTGCCAAGAAGTATTGAGTAGGGTGCATGCATTAGTTAAATTGGAGGAATATGTCTACCTAAAAAGGGATTCGAAGAAGAAATTTGAAGCAATTTGGTCTTCATGGATCTCGTATCATGAGCTATCTTAGATGTGACTGTACACTTTGACTGAAATGAAGGATTTGAAGGATATTGATGTGAAGGAATGGTGAAAGGTTGGATGATGGTTGATGTCTGAATGCTTATGTCATGGGGTTATATGAGGAATGTGGAAATCCATGAAGTTATATGCTCTGCCTTGGAAGATTGGACGGTGATGCCTTCAAGAAGAATACCATGAACTTACAACTATGGACCATACCTGAATTCTTCTTCTAAGTGACTGTGCTTTGGGAAAGGGGGGTGGGACAAGGGGGGGAGGAGGGGAGGGAGGGGTTATAGTTGTGTATTGTTAATGCACTTATTTGTAAAAACAAAATAAAAATTATTTGATCAAAAAAAAACTGATGCATCCCACTGACTTAAAATGGGGCTTGTCAGGTTCCGCCGTGCAATATTACAAAATCTGCTAAAGAGGCTCCCCAACACAGATGTGAACACAGCCTAAGGAATGAAAAAACAAAACTCTACCCACTTCAATAAAAAAAAATTAAAATAAAGGATTTTTTATATACACAAACAATATATACCTTCCCCGTTCCTCCCTTAGCTTTTCATTCTCTTGACGTATATATGCCAACTGTGCTGCCAACTGCTCCTTCTCTTGGTGAATGTTTTGTCTGGCCTCTCGCTCCGCATGAAAATCACTACAGTAAATCTCAATCTGGGCATGATAAAAAAAACAGGTCCATAAATAACAGAGCAATAACCGTTCAAATGATCCTACAGAAAGATCAAATGGCTAAAGAAAACATATTTATCAAATCATTAAAAGTGCCTGATGAATGCCATCACATCCTTTCACTTCTGATCATGGAACCTAATGAGAACTGCTAGGTATTACTGGATTAATACTGGAAACGCAGAACAAGAGAGGCAGCACTCATGTACTGTATAATCCAAATCAAAGTGACTTGTCCAGTGGTACAATGACCCCCCTGCTCTGCTGTTTCCATAATTCTCAGAGTTTGTATAGAGCTGCAGTGTGCATACTGAACTGCCTTCTATACAAACCCCTCCGCAACGCAGCGAGCGAGAGATAGGTGATAAATGCTTTAAATCAGTGTATACTATAAAAAATGTTATCCAACACCAAATATCTACGACATGAGAAGGTAAAAGGCATTTTACTGTCAGTTCCGACGTATATGAAAACCTTCCCAGGGCCCTAAATTGTGTTAAAGCTAAAAGATGGTATACTTAGCTCTTAAAAGGGTTGTGCTAAGTTTTCAAGTTCAACTAACTGATGAGTGGAGGTCAAACCGCTTGGGACTCCACCAGAGTTCCTGGAGTCCCGTTCCCTCATCCTGATAGAGCGACAGGTCAAGAATGTACCCGGCCACAACATTTATTCTCTATGAGACCAATGGAAATCGCTGTACTCTATTTCCAGCAGTCCCATAGAGAATGAATGGAGCAGCAGAGCGCATGCCCAACCGGCAGCTTCATCAGGATGGGGGAACGTGACCCTAATTCTCTGGATTGCTAGGGTCTGAGCAGTCAGATCCCCAACATTTACGTAGCTATCCACTATTCTCCAATTTGCATTTACACTCTGCAGCAGTGATGTAGCTTTATACAGCACATGACCGCTGCAGCCAATCACTGGCCGCAGTGGTCTCATGCCGTGTACTGTTAAAGGGATTCTGTCATGACATTTTAGGCCTATAACCTAAACATATGGCCAGGTCCCTACTAATAACCTGAATCCGAAACTGTCCTTATTACATCTGCCTGTGGCTCTATTAGCACATAAAACAGGTTTTTATAACAGACAATCATTCACAGGCAATCGTCCGGTCCCTCAGGTTATGCCTAGTGCGCACGCACGGGATCTGGCAGAGGGAACGGACGATTGCGGAGGCGGGGCTGAGGTGAGGAAGGCGGCGATTTCAACTGGTAAGGCGGCGCTGGGCACCAGACGGAGATGAGTGCAGCCGGGCACACTGTATGAAGCAACGTCCCCTTGGGCACCTAAGGTAGGTGAATGACAGGTTATAAAAACCTGTTTTATGTGCTAATAGAGCCACAGGCAGATGTAATAAGTACAGTTTCGGATTCAAGTTATTAGTACGGACCTGGCCATATGTTTAGGTTATAGGCCTAAAATGTCATGACAGAATCCCTTTAAGGCTACATTCACACGTCAGTATTTTTCTATAATCCGATTTTCTGTCCGTTTTTTGCGGATCCGTTGTTCCTGAAAATGTTTCCGTATGTCATCCGTTTTTTGCGGATCCGCAAAAAACGGAAACATGTATAAATTTCAATAAGCAAATAAAGTTGTTTGGATTTCTTAAAAAAAAAAAAAAAAAATTAAAATGTAATTTCCAGGAACGGATTCCGTATAAAACGGATGACATACGGAATGACATCCGTATGTCTTCCGTTTTTTGCGGAGCCATTGACTTTGTATTGTACCAGGATCCGATTTTTCAGGAAAAGAATAGGACATGTTTTATATTTAAACGGACATGCGGAACGGAACAACGGAAACGGACAGCACACATTGTGCTGTCCGTTTTTTTCCAGGACCCATTGAAAATGAATGGGTCCAGATCTGGTCCAGATCTGTTCCAGAAAAAACGGAACAGATCAGGAAAGAAAAAACAGACGTGTGAATGGACCCTAAGGCTAGTAATTAGCTGCAACAGTCATGTGCCTTAAACGGCTATGTCAACATTGCAGCCTGTGGCACTGGGGAAGTTTTCATATTAGGGTATGGCTGGCAAGAAAGTCGTTCATCTCTCATGTATTTCAGTGCCGTCTCAAGTCACTATTTTTATTTGGGACTGCCGTGTCGTAGCATGTCACAGCGCAACACATTTTATGAATGTCGCGTGACAGGTCCAGTGTACGAATAACCTAAGTTGGACAACCCTTTTAATTCTAAAGCATGAGTGCATCTCATTTCAACACATTTTAATGCTTACATGGAACCTGGTTCATTGACCTTCGTGTACAGTTTGCAGGCTTTAGAGCAGGAGGAGCTGAGCAGATATATATATATATATATATATATATATATAATTATAATTATATATATTATATGTATATTAATTGTTGCTCATTCTGGACTTCAGAGTCCTGTGGGTACACGCATACAAGGAAGCCCCCCAGAATCAGAGTGAATTACAAGTTTTACTGAATGTTTCCAATAAAAGTATATATCCGTCTCCTCAGCTCCTCCTGCTGTATAACATGCTGCCTGCAGATCAGACACCATGATCAATGCGACAGCTTCTCTTCTCCCTAGCTACGTTAGCTTGGCTATGACTGAGACAAACCAATGTCAGATGTCTACAGGCTGTTGCCTCTATTAATATCAGACGTAAGAATAGGATCTGGGGGCTGTAAGTATAAGCAGTAACTATTGCTGAGGCGCTGACTAGACCCCTCTATGGAGTGCACAGGGTGTAGAAACACCTTAATATTTAACAGAATGCAGTGTACTGGTCTCACCTGAGCACGAAGAACGTCGATAGTCTCCAAATCTGTCTGGTATTTGGCAGCCAGCTCTTTTATCTCATCAATCTCAAACTGCTTCTTAGCCAAGGCTTTCTCACAGTCATCGAGTTTTTTCTGCATCCCGAGAAACTGTATTTTTGGCACCTTTTCAGACTGCGGACAAGATAGTGAAGCTAAGGTATCATTGTGAAAATTTGAAAAATGAAGCAAGCAAAATATATTTCATGGCACTTGCACAGACTGAAAACAATCTTGGGTTGTCTCAGACTCCTTTCAAAATGCAGCAAAGAAATAGAAGAGGACAGCAGCATATCCAAAGGAGGGTCCTTTATTCACCGAACATCCATGAAACAATGTACAAAAAAGTGCAACGTTACGGCTACACAGTGGCCTTTATCAAGCATTGCTTGGTGGTCTGGACAAGCTGCTGCATGCCGAGGGTGTCATACGAGGTGCATTGGTGCTGCTCTAAACTATTTATTACTGTCCTTTCAAAATGCAGTCACCCTAGCATCCCCAACAAAGAGGAAGCCATGCCAGCCAGGTGTTGCCCGTGCTGCAGGGTTTATGTAGTAGTACATGACAGGCATTCAGATGAATGGCTATCCACATAATACAAGTATGGCTCGAGTCTGTCGGAACAAGAGCAGCTATCCATTTTGACTCAATTTTGGGAGTCCTGAGTGGGGGGCTCCCTTCTTACATCCGTATGCCGTAATATGCCATATAGACAGGGCCAACCCACCTAAAATGGCATTGCCCCTCTAAGTGCAAGCCATATTGTAAATAGTACAGTTCTCCCTATAATACACAAAGTACATATAGTTTCTCCATATAATAAATAGCAGCTCCATGTAGTACACCAATAGTATATATGCGGCCCCCTCCGCTCACGGCACATGCGCGGCCCCCTCCGCTCACGGCACATGCGCGGCCCCCTCCGCTCACGGCACATGCGCGGCCCCCTCCGCTCACGGCACATGCGCGGCCCCCTCCGCTCACGGCACATGCGCGGCCCCCTCCTAACAGTATGGAACTGTTAATTTGGACTCATCTCATGCTGTTTTAAATCTATGAGTGTATGTAAGTTGGCACATTCTTATTGTACCAGGCACCTCCACATATCCCAGTTTCATCCCACACCCCATTACCAAAAGCTTAGCTAGTACCGGTAATAACAGACATTTAATACATACTAGTTGTACTCACCTCGGCTTCTTTTAATAACTCATAGTCAGCCCTCTGCTTGTTCAATGCGGCCTCCAGATGAGATATCAGTTTCCTATAAAGAATGAAAAAATAATGAGATTAAAATGATTAAGCATTGCTGTCTCTGAAGTCTGCTACAACACAGAAATGATAAAGATACCACTAGCCTTAATATCAATAACATAATGGTAAAGAGATCATAAAGAGCACCAACAATCCCATAAAAGAAATGTCATTGACTGAATATATGACATTATTATTGTAACCTGTTTCCTGAGTATTGTTTTCTGCTAAATTAATGTTTGTATTTTTAATAATATATATTGAATAAATGACATTTCTTTTCTGGGATATTTTGGTGCTCTGTATCATCTCTATGCAGAATACAGAAACCTGCTCACTCCTGCTACATCCCAGTCTGTGGGCACTTACTGCTGGCGGGCACTTACTGCTGTTCTTCTCTCTTGCCCTGCTCCATTTTCATCTCTGACAGCAGGCTTTCCACCTGAAGCTCTAGTTTTTGTACAGAATATAACAGCGTTTGTCTCTCATCCAGATCAGCCTGATTTTCTGTAAGTTTTTTATCTAGTGATGAGCATCTAGAACCAAGAATAAAATAGAATAAAATGTAAAAGAAGCAATAGATAACACATTATAGAAACTGTATGCTAGCCTGTCATGGTTCTCCAACTGTATCTGGTCAATGCAGTAGAGTCCCATTATTATGACCACTTCCTACTTTTGATGTGGGTAACATGTAGCTCATGATGGAAGTCCCATGTGATGAGATGGCTTGGTGAGTATATAAGGTGTGTGATAGGCTGTCTGCACACTAATCCCTCGTTACTGTCATGGGTAAAAGGGGTGATATAAGAAAAAAAAAAGTATGATTGTTGGCTTTCAGGCCATGCGTGGCGATATTTCTGAAACTGTAGTTTGTAAACTGTTCACGTGCTGCTGTGGTGTATCATGAATGGATAAATGGTACCACTGATGAGCGATGTGGAAACTGCGGAGCACCATGTGCCACTGATGTGAGAGATGAACGTCGGCTACAAAGGTGCGCAAAATGAACCAGGGGGCCACCAGACGTGTATCTAAAACAGTTCTTTGAACCCTATTGCGTATGGAACTCTAAAACAGACGAACGGTCACTGCACCTCTGCTAATGAAGTTGCATCGGCAGAAATTGCTTACATTTTCATGGCAGTATCAGAAATGGACCTGATTGGCAAAGGGTTGCCTTCTCCAAGTTACACTTTTTGCTTCATCAAACCGTTTGACGTTGGTGCGTTAGGAGAAACCACTGCTGAAAGAACACAAGCTGACGGTGGCAGGGTTATGGTCTGGGGAATGTTTTCATGGAATTCTCTGGGCCCACTCCTCCATGTGGAAGGCACTCTCAACTCATCCTTGCAGATCACATACACCCATACATGCTGATCGTGTTCTCAGGGGGTAGATGGGATCTTCCAGCAAGACAATGCGACATGTCAAACGATACAAATGTCTGACATTAATTGGAAAAGCATGACTAGGACTTCAAAGCACTATGTTTGCCCCCTAATTCCCTAGACTTGAACCCAACTGAGCATCTGTGGGACTACCTCGATCGTCATGACCCTCCCCCACGCACCCTCCAGCAGCTATAAGATGCACTACAGTCAGCATGGCTCCAGATACTTGTGACAACTGACCAGGACCTTACCGAGTCTCTCCCAGCTCGTCTAGCAATGCTTCATGCTGCACACTGCGGTTACTCTGGATAGTAGCTGGTGGTCATAATAATGTGACTCGAGCGGGTTTTACCACTCTGCACAGTGCTACAAAAGAGGACGGTGCTCTTTATTATTTTACCAACATGTTACACAGTATAACACATCATAGCAATGACAAAATACAGTGTGGCAAAGATAAATGAAACAATGGACCCAGCCAATATGAACTTGAAAGCTACAAGGAACAGGCAATAGAGGATTTCAGGGAAAGGAGTAGGCACCCTAGACCTGTCGGGGTTGAGGCGGTGTCGGAATACTGGTTTGGGAGACACTATGTCAGGTTGTATACTTTTTTTTTGAAAAGGTGATACTCTAATAAAATTTCAATCTCAATGAAGATGCCTGGAATATATTTGTATGAATGAATCACTTAAATCATTACCTGTCCTGCAGATTGTTTTTTAGGCGTTGGGCTTCATTTAACTTTTCACTTGTTTCATAAAGCTCTGTATTCAGCGCCTCAATCTTCTGTTTTAGGTTGTCCACTTCAAAAGACAGCTGTAAAACAGACAAATTCAGTCATCTCAACTGCATAGCCAACTGAAAAACTAAAAAGACATATTCCAAACGGCAACCTCATTTTTATAACGCATTATGTTACACATGTCCAAGTTATTAAAAAAATAAAAAGTCCCCGAGGCACGAAAGACAGGCTATAATTCATTGTGTTGCTAACATTAGCTTTCATATAGCAGACCTAGTGGATATAAAACCTACTCACCCGCTCTGCAAACTCTGCACGTTTCGGATCACTCTGCTCCTCTGCCGCTTCTGTCTCAGTTTCTTTGTCTGATAAATCAGATGACTTCTTTTCCAGTTTGGACAATCTATGGGGAAAGAGGTTTACTCCATATAGTTCACTATTTCATTCTATTTAAAATTATCAAATTGAAACCAGTGTATTACTCTCACGTTTACATTTTACATGTGCGAATTTTACTGCGAATTACCAACATCTTTTCTAATATGCATATAGTGAATCTGATCTACCCTTTTTTTTTTTTATAGCTGCCCATATCCACACAAAGTGCTAGCTGTTAGAAACATTCTATAAAATATAGAGGGTTTTAGATCACTGCTTGTGGTACAAACTATGAAACTCGAGTCTCCAGTCTAACGAACGCCTCTGGACTTAAATGGGTTGTCTCATCTGAGACATTGGTGGACTCTTACATATCTCTAGAACAGGGCTCCCAAAGTAAACGAGTGAACCGCACAAGCACGACCACCCTACATTCATTGATATGGGAGTTCTGAAAATAGCAGAGCACTGGTTCAGCTGTTTCCAGCAGTCCCATAGAGGTGAATGAAGAAGCGGCTGTGTATGTTTGCGCTACTCTCCCTTCATTTCTATGGGACTTCCAAAAATAGCAGAGCGCACTCACTCGGCTATTTTCGAACTCCCAGAGAACGTAAATGGAGAGCACACTGAGCATGCATGGTGCGCTCTCGTTCACTTTGGGGGTCCCGTTCTGGAGATTGGTGGGACATGCACCTATTCGACATTGGTGGTATATCACTAGGATATGCTACCAATGTCTCATAACCCCTTTAAAGGGGTTTTCTGACAAATGACATTTATCACCAATTCACATGGTTCCCCACCACTGATGTTCCTCTGAACTGCATGACTGCGGTGAGGAGTATTTGTATGGAGTGGTTGAGTATGTCCACTGCCCTTCCGTTCAAAGTCAAACATCAGAGACACCAAATACGGCTCTTGTTAACTTAGAATCCCCTGTAAGAGACAACCCCTTGGAGTTACAGTCCACTTGCCTCTCATTTGCACTTGCTAGCTGCTTTTGCAATTGTTCTACTTTTTCGGTTTCTTCCCGCAAACTGTGAAGGAGTTTGCTCACTGCCAGTTCCTCCGTTTCCATTTCATGGTTCTCAGCATCAGAAGACCTTGTCCTGAAATGTACAATATTACCATTCAACCTCTTCATCAGCAACAGAATAGGGGGCACAAGACATAATAGCATTGCACAATAATATTTTAAGCTCTTGCAAGGACCCTCACTCCTATTTTTTGAGCTGTTGATTAGTTTGTTACTTTGTAATGTCCGAGTTTGTTTTTACATGTA
Organism: Bufo bufo; assembly: GCF_905171765.1. NCBI lineage: Eukaryota > Metazoa > Chordata > Amphibia > Anura > Bufonidae > Bufo > Bufo bufo. The sequence continues at coordinate 571,082,293 of NC_053389.1, read as the reverse complement.
CTTTCCCCATATATATATATATAGACTTTATAAAGATTAGCATTCTAATAGTCCACATGATACCTTAGTGTAGTTTTATGATAGAATGGAGAGAAATAAAAAAAGCCATTCCTTTTCTACAGTGCTTCTTCTTTATAGGCTTTATATTACAGCAAGGTTCACAACCAACTGTTAGACACTTGCTCATGAAAACACTGAACACTTTTCGTTTGCAATAATTTTAAAAGCTTTCCTTCTAAGGCTACTTTCACACTCGCGTCATGGATCTGCACAGACGGATCCGGTCAGATAATACACCGTCTGCATCCGTTCAGAACGGATCCGTTTGTATCATTTTTAACATAGCCATGATCCATCTTGACCACCATTGAAAGTCAATGGAGGACAGATCCGTTTTCTATTGTGCCAGATTATGTCATAGAAAATGGATCCGCCCCTATTGACTTACATTGTGTGTCAGAGAGGATCCGTTTGGCTCAGTTCCGTCAGACAGACACCAAAACGCTGCTGTCCGCCTCCAAAGCGGAATGGAGACGGAACGGAGGCAAACTGATGCATTCTGAGCGGATCCTTTTCCATTCAGAATACATTAAGGCAAAACTGATCCATTTTGGACCGCTTGTGAAAGCCCTGAACGGATCTCATAAACGGAAAGCCAAAACGCCAGTGTGAAAGTAGCCTACGGCTACATTTAGACACTAGAATAACCTACCTACGAAAAAAAAATAATAATATTTACAATTGCAAAGCATGATGAACTAGTTGGGGTAAAAGAGGGGTTTGGAAAGCACACCTAGTAGTCTGCGGTGGGTGCACGTCTCCAGAGAAAGTGGTAAGCTTTCCTGTAAATCGGTAGGGTAATCCAAAAAAAAAAAAAAAAAAAAAAAAAAAAAAAAAGAGATGGTGGAGACAGCACGTCCTTTTCTTGGTATTTTATTCCAGATGCAACGTTTCGGCTATAGAGCCTTGAAAAAAAGGCTCTATAGCTGAAACGGACGTGCTGTCTCCATCTCTTTTTTGTTTTGAACTAGTTGGAGTGTTACTTAAATGGCATTCAGAGACTCACAGGAGAACATCCAATGGCATTTAACAAGGACCTGTCACAACAAAATGCAATACAATCTGAAATGTTATAGAGCTGGGAAAGATGAGCACATATATATTTTGTGGGAAAACATTAAAGTGGTTCTCTGGGAATTAAGAAAATGAAAATACGTAAATATTACTTTATTATAAATATATTCCCAAATACCTTTCATTAGTTATGATGGCTCATTTCGTCTAGGGATCAATGATTAGGAGGAAAAAAATGGCCGCTGTCCTATTAGTACACACAAAACCTGTCCTAATCACACAGCAGGACAAGTTTCTTCACAACACTGAGGTAAAGAGCTGCCTCATCCTCCTCTCCTACCTGTCACAGATTATGATCCTGAATACAACTGATAAGATCTTCAGCTGCATCTCTGTAACAATGGAGTCCATGAGGAGACATGAAGTACAGAGAGGATGGACAGGACAGACTGGTAATGGAGACTGCATACAAGTGCTGCTGCTCATTAGCCACATCTGCTCATGAACTCCATTTCTACAGAGATTCAGCTGATGACCACATTAAACTGTATTCAGGATCATAATCCCTGACAAGTAGAGCAGAGAGAAGGATGAGGCAGCTCTTTACCTCAGTGTTGTGAAGTAACTTGTCCTCCAGTGTGATTAGGACAAGTTTTGTGTGTACTAATAGGACAGACAAAATTGCTCCCCAGACAAAATGAGCCTTTTTAACTAATGTAAGGTATTTGGGAATATATTTATAATGAAGTAATATTTAAGTATTTTCATTTTCTTAATTCCCAGAGAATCCCTTTAAGTAAAACCTGTAATTTTTACATTTATATCTTTGCTTTTTTTTTTACTTCCTGTAAACAGCTATGGGTACAGGGAGGGGAAAAAACTGCCACTTCCATAAATGCACATCAACTTTTTGCCTCATGATTGTTTAACTCAAGGCAAACTACTGCTACATGTGAATACAACCTTAGATATCATTATAATACCCATACATGAAGATATATTACAGGTATGCTTGATTATTAAAGAGAGGTTGTCACCTTGATTTTGCCTATTAACCTAATGCCAATAGACTGTAGCACACAAACATGATTTAAAGCACACATTTCCTTTTTCAGTGATCCTGTCCCCAAGAAAAATAACTTGGTTAGCACCATAGGACATTACAGCACAAATGAGAGAAGATGCGATCAGTAAGGGGCAATGAGAAGGAGAACACCCACCTGGCCACGTGGGGCCTAATTTGTATATGAAACAAATGGGGTCATTTATCAAGCTGGTGTAAAGTAGAACTGTCTTAGTTGCCCATAGCAACCAATCAGATTCCTCTTTTCATTTTCCAAAGGAGCTGTCCAAAATGGGAAGTGGAATCTGATTGGTTGCTATGGGCAACTAAGACAGTTCTACTTTACACCAGCTTGATAAATGACCCCCAAAGCTTTTTTCATGGGTGAAAGAAACTGTGAAAAAAGAAGCAAAGGAATGTTTCATTGTGCTCAAGTCTACTGGCATTCAGTTAATAGGCGAAATCGAGGTGACAGACCCTTTCTAATACAGGAAAATGAAAGAATGATTAACAAATGATATATTTGATCATACCTGTATGAAATAATATCATGACTTGACTCTGTATCATTTAGTTGGTCTTCCTTGATGTCTATACCAATATCCTTTCCCTATAGAATAAAAATATTAATATTTGGGGTCGTATACATTGACAAAACAAGCAAATAACTGCCTAGTATTCATGTAATATATAAATCAGAAGACAAAACATTGTTGGTCTTCGGATTCTAAAATGTGACCTCATATACATTTTAGGCTACTTTCACACCAGCATTTTTGCTGGATCCATCATGGATTAGCAAAAACGCTTCCGTCATGATAATACAACCGTCTGCGTCCGTTATGACTGGATCCGGTTGTATTATTTTTAACATAGCCATGACGTATCCGTAATGAACTCCATTGAAAGTCAATGGGGAACGGATCAGTTTTATTTTGTGGCTGAGAGAATGGATCTGCCACCATTGACTTACATTGTGTGTCATTACAGATCCGTCATGCTCCGCACCACATCGCGGACAGAAAAACGCTGCTGGCAGCATTATCCTGTCCGCGATAGGGACGCAGCCAAACGGAACGGAATGCATTCTAGTGCAGGCTGTTTCATTCAGTTCAGTTTTGTCCCCATTAACAATGAATGGAGACAAAACGGATCTCAATAGCAGAAAGGGAAAGCGCAGATGTGAAAGTAGCCTTATTGGGTTGTGACAACCTTTTATTAATTCACATAAACACAAAATCTGTTCCAACTTACTGCAATTCTGATTTCAACAAATGAGTCTTCAGACGTGTAACTGCTGAGTTTTACTTGCAGCTCTGATATTATCCCAAGAAGATCAGCCTTCTCAGCCTGAAGACGTACAAGCTGAGCCTTCAGATACTTTACTTCTTCTTCGTTCTCAAGAGCAGAGCCAGACGATGTCTAAAAATGATTAACACACACAGAAATCATAACATTTTCAGTTAGTAACATTAAATGAACACTGCACCAGACTAAGAAAGTCATGCCTAACATAAAAACTAAAATGGCTATGTTTACTGTACAAGCTACTTTTTTTTGTTGCAAAATATCGACCCATTTTGCATCTACAATTTAGACCTGTGTGTCTCCACGGTAACAGACTACGTAGACATCATGTGTGTGTAGTCAGGATTCCTGTTATCTGTCCCTTCTTGCTGGTGTCCATTCTGTGGGGTAGCAAGATGTAGGAGACAGAGAAAAAGAAATAGGACTACAGAATCAGACTCCACAGGGTTTTTTGTAGTCTGCTCCCATGGAGACATATTGGTCTGCATTGAAGCTGCGACACAATTAAATCAAGACCAAATAAAACACATTGTTTACACCATTAAAGGCTTAAAATAAAAGTCAGAACACACATTTTTTAACTTTACTGTGAACATTTGAAACTGAAGTGCATAGAGTAGCAGTAATATATTCTGATGTTTCAGAACCAATCATACATGGTCGAGTCCCATTATTATGACCACTTCCTACTTTTGATGTGGGTAACATGTAGCTCATGATGGAAGTCACATGTGATGAGATGGCTTGGTGAGTATATAAGGTGTGCGATAGGCTGTCTGCACACTTATCCCTCGTTACTGTCATGGGTAAAAGGGAAGATTTATAAGAGTTGCAAAAAGGGATGATTATTTGCTTTTGAGCCAAGGGTGGCGGTATTTCTGAAACTGTAGTTTGTCAACCGTTCATGTGCTGTTGTGGTAAAAGTGTATAGTGAGTGGACAAATGGCACCATTGTGAAGAAGTGATGTGGAAACTGCGGAGCACCACGTGCCACTGCAGTCAGCATGGCCCCAGATACCTGTGACAACCTGCCAGGATCTTACTGAATCTCTCACAGCCCATCTTGCTGCTGTCTGTGCTGCACACTCCGCTTACTCTGGATATTAGCTGGTGGTCAGAATAATGTGACTCGACTGAGAGTTACATCATAGCAAATACACTCACCTAAAGAATTATTAGGAACACCTGTTCTATTTCTCATTAATGCAATTATCTAATCAACCAATCACATGGCAGTTGCTTCAATGCATTTGGAGGTGTGGTCCTGGTCAAGACAATCTCCTGAACTCCAAACTGAATGTCAGAATGGGAAAGAAAGGTGATTTAAGCAATTTTGAGCGTGGCATGGTTGTTGGTGCCAGACGGGCAGCTCTGAGTATTTCACAATCTGCTCAGTTACTGGGATTTTCACGCACAACCATTTCTAGGGTTTACAAAGAAAGGTGTGAAAAGGGAAAAACATCCAGTATGCGGCAGTCCTGTGGGCGAAAATGTCTCGTGGATGCTAGAGGTCAGAGGAGAATGGGCCGACTGATTCAAGCTGATAGAAGAGCAACGTTGACTGAAATAACCACTCGTTACAACCGAGGTATGCAGCAAAGCATTTGTGAAGCCACAACACGCACAACCTTGAGGCGGATGGGCTACAACAGCAGAAGACGCCACCGGGTACCACTCATCTCCACTACAAATAGGAAAAAGAGGCTACAATTTGCACGAGCTCACCAAAATTGGACTGTTGAAGACTGGAAAAATGTTGCCTGGTCTGATGAGTCTCGATTTCTGTTGAAACATTCAAATGGTGGAGTCCGAATTTCGCGTAAACAGAATGAGAACATGTATCCATCCTCTGATGGCTACTTCCAGCAGGATAATGCACCATGTCACAAAGCTCGAATCATTTCAAATTGGTTTCTTGAACATGACAATGAGTTCACTGTACTAAAATGGCCCCCACAGTCACCAGATCTCAACCCAATAGAGCATCTTTGGGATGTGGTGGAACGGGAGCTTCGTGCCCTGGATGTGCATCCCTCAAATCTCCATCAACTGCAAGATGCTATCCTATCAATATGGGCCAACATTTCTAAAGAATGCTATCAGCACCTTGTTGAATCAATGCCACGGAGAATTAAGGCAGTTCTGAAGGCAAAAGGGGGTCCAACACCGTATTAGTATGGTGTTCCTAATAATTCTTTAGGCGAGTGTAAATGCGCTCGTATAAAAGAAACAAAGATTTGCTAATATTAGGTAATCGATACCACTATTTTTCCTGTGACATAATGAGACTTTAGTGCCAGGCACCTGAGCAGGGCGGTTATCTTGTACCTTTAATTGCTGTATTTCCTTCCTCAGTAGTTCATTCTCATTACTCAGTTCACACAAGCGCTGCTTTGCTTCTATATTTCCGGGTTCAGACTGTCCTTGTTCCTCCCTCAGTTTTTCTCTCTTTAAGAGCTCTTCAAGACGTTCCTTCATTTCCTGATTCTTCTCCTTCATGGTTTCTAAATATGATAAATAATATTAAACAATCTTAAAATATACCAAAAATAAGATGAAATATTCAAGGCCCAAAACCAGGTAAACTTTTTTTATAGTAGAAAGTTGTTTTCTTTAGAATTCAAATGTGAAGGAAGAAAAATCAGCCATTGTCAGGAAATGTTCAAAATAATACATTTCTTTGAGGAAGGATGTGGCAGGTTTCAGCCGTTGTGATAAGTAAGGTGATAAAATACAACGGAAGAAGTCAAATTTAACAATTCTGACTGAGGCTTACATCCCTAAGACTAGCACCTATGTGAAGAACGGGGGAGCCCCAACCTCCGACCCACCTGGTGCAGCAACTGTCTCATCCAGATAGAGAATGAATCGAGAGATGGCTGCACACATTCACTGTTATGGGAGTTACAAAAATAGTTGAGTAAGCAAGTCCAGAGCAGTGAATTAGATTACCCTTCCAACCATTCTTCATCTCCAATAGATGGACTGGGGAGAACCCCACACTCCACAGGTCCTCAAGGTGGGACCCACATCTATTAGACATTTATGGCAAATCCTGTGGATATTGCTATACATGTTTAAGTTGACAACATTGCTTTAAAAGGGGTTGTCCAGGTTCAGAGTTGAACCCAGACATCCCCACATTTTCACCCAGGCAGTCCCCCTGATGTTAGCATCGGAGCATTTTATACTTTTTTGTTTATAATAACACACTACTAGGCGGAGGCTTCCGCCTAGCAGTGTTAGCGGTGATGTCACCGGCACTGATGGGCAGGCTTTAGCGATGCCCTACATGTTTTACAGGCTAGGGCAGCGCTAAAGCCCTCCCATTAGTGCCAGTGACGTCATCGGTCTCACTGCTGGGCAGAAGCCTCCGCCTAGCAGTCCTTATGGAGGGCCCGGTGCGTCACCGGAACCCATAAAATGCTTTTGCCCTGCGCGATTCAGTACAGGACAAAGGAGAGCATCCGATGCTAACATCAGGGGGCTGTCAGAGTGAAAATGTGGGGATGTCAGGATTCAGCTCTGAACCCGGACAACCCCTTTGATACAGAACACAATTTATTGGTTACCCTTTAATTTATTGTTTTCCACAAGCAGCTCCTTAATCTGTTCCAGCATTTCAGTATCATTTTTGTTACAAAGGCTACTTTGAGACTGGTCCGAGTGTCCGTTCATCATCGTCGCCATCCCAGGGGCCTGGTCAGCCATCACCACAGTAACTGAAACAGAAAACACATCATTTAGTCCATGTCCATAGACACACATACACCCACCCTAATATTGGTATAATATAGTCCACGTGATCACACAAAGGCTTGCATAAGATTACAAGTCACAAAGGACAATGTGACCATATGATTTTGTAATCCACCACTGATCAAGTATGACTGACTATAACAAATACAGGACTATTCTGTGTGCTGCTATTGTTCTAATGCCCAACATGTCAAGTATTTTGCCTTCTCTGATTCTGACCCTTCAAGAGTCCTAACAGAACACAATTTACAATGTGTTCCTCCTTCCACATGGGTGTACACAAGGGTATGTGGTTAAATCCTCCCCCATGTGCCTCGTCTCTGTGGTGGGGCTCTCATCCTTGGGCTGTTGTACGTTAGACAGTCTATATGTAATACGGTGCCATCTGGTGGTGAAAAGTGAGCATTACAAGAGAGATATACACCTTTCAGAACGCAGACGTTAAAGACGTTACAAACTGACAGCAGTGGAGGAGGGAAGAGATTTTTCTGAACTTCAGAGTCTGCACAGTGCTGCTGGTTGGACAGTCATGTCATATCCTTTCTCGATAAAAACCCAGCACGGGGTACGTGTCCCTGTGTGTATATGTACCCTAATGTGTGTGGTTTTTTATGTTACATTTACTATGCATTGTTGCTCTAGTTCAGGGATCAGCAACCTCCGGCCCTCCAGCTGTTCAGAAACTACAACTCCCAGCATGTGTAATTCACTTCTGTGGGAGTTCGAAGAATAGCCAAGCATGTTTGCATGCTGGGAGTGGTAGTTTTACAGCAGCTGGAGTGCTGAAGGTTGCTGATCCTTGCTCCACTCCTTTCTGTGACCAGACCCTCCCTCGAGGCTTTGCCACTGCCTGGCCTATCGATCAGAGCAGCGAGGGAAGGGCGGACCACAGAAAGCAGAGCTCGGGTGTAATGAGAGCAAAGGTGACACCCCTGTTTCTCCCAATTATTTGCATATTAAGAAAAAGTATCACAACTCGGGAACAGAGCCTCAGATGAACAAAAGTACAACAGCGTTTTAATCAGGTGAAGCACAGCTACGTGTCTATGCAAACCGCCGGATAGGGAGGTTGTGGGGGACAGATTCCCTTTAAATGGGTTCTATCATGAAGGACTTTTATGGTATTTTCGCAGAAAAATCCAGCCCTGAAATATCTCGCTGATCAGTTGTGCCCCTACAAACTCTCTATTAAACTATTAAATATGGAAAACTAAACAATCCTCAGTCTCGTGTTCAGAGAAAGTCATCTTTAAAAGAGTTTTCAGAGATCGGCATATTAAAGGGGTTGTCCGGGTTCAAAGCTGAACCCGGACATACCCATAATTTCACCCAGGCAGCCCCCCCCTGATGTTGGTAGCATCAGAGCATTTCATGCTCCGATGCTCTCCCTTGCCCTGCGCAGGATCGAGCAGGGCAAGGGCTCTTTTATTAACTATAACACACTGGGCGAAGGCTTCCACCCAGCAGTGTGTTCGGTGACGTCACCGACTCTGATGGGAGGGCTTTAGCGCTGCCCTAGCCGTTTTACAGGCTACTGCTGGCTGCCCTATGGATAGCCCAGTTCGTCATGGGAACTCCAGAAAATGCCTTTGCCCTGCGCGATTCAGCATGAACTGCTCCGATGCTCAAGTCAGGGGGGCGGCCTGGGGGAAAATGTTCAGCTTGGGGCCCCCTTCCCTCAGTGCTTTGTGGCCAGGGGCAGGAAGCACAAGGCCTTCGTGCTGCCCGAGGCAAAAATTGAAACGGCACCACCTTGAGCCAGAGGTATAACTTGACCAGCATGCACTTTCTATAATACTGGTGTCTTCTTATGCACCACAAGGGTCTTTGGGCCCCTCAGGCTCCTGGGCCCGGTAGCGACTGCTACCTCTGCACCCCCTATAGCTACGCCCCTGCTTGGTCGTCTACCTGCACACACCACATATGGAATCGGTGGAGCTCCTATTCAAATGAGAGGGACAAAACTCCAATACTTCTGAAGAGCCTGCAGCGCTGGTATTAGCCGGCTAGCCTGGGGGTGCTGAGTTTAGGACTCCCCCACTGATCTGATATCATAAAGATAGGCCATCAGTATGCTGATCCCGGAAAACAACTTAAAGGGACACTGTCACCTGGATTTTGGGTATACAGCTGCGGACATGCGCTGCTAGATCACCGCTAGCACGTCCGCAATAAACATTCCCCATAGCTTTCAGTGCTTTTATTTTGCTAAAAAAAAAAAACGATTATATATATATATATATATATAAATAAATGAGGCAAGTAAGGAGCCCAAGGGGCTGTTACTAACGTTTCTGGAGCCCAGCCTTGCCCACTGTGAAGGAGCCGAGCACTGCCCCACATCCTCCGAATCTCCTCCTTGCTCTCCCGACGTCACAAAGTTAGAGCGCCGTAATCTCGCGATGCGCGAGGTAGCGCATGCGCAGTGCCGGCATGGTGTTCATTCCCTGTGCTGGCATCAGCCTCAGGGAACGAACTGCGCATGAGCTAGCCGCCATGCGCGAGATTACGGTGCTTCAACTATGTGAGCTCGGGGAGCCAGGAGGAGATTCAGAGGATGCAGGCAGTGCTCGGCTCCTTCACAGTGGGCAAGGCTGGGCTCCAGAAACGTTAGTAACAGCCCCTTGGGCTCCTTACTTGCCTCATTTACATATATATAAAATAGTTTTTTTGACACAATAAAAGCACACAGAGCTAAGGGGAATGTATATTACGGATGTGCTAGCAGTCATCTAGCAGCCCATGTCCTCAGCTTTATACCCAAAAACCAGGTGACAGGTTCCCTATAATAATTACTCATTTTTTAAGTCTGCCAATACAGGCCAGTCTTTTGGATAGCGGCTGCAGGGTATGAGGAAACATTTGCATGTGTCTGTGCAGTGGGCCCCAGGATGTAGTTTACTGGAGGGACCTAGGCACCCCAGTCCAATACTGGTCCCTTGAGGACCAGTAATACCTTCTACCAACTAATCCAACACTGGCGACACTTAGAAAAACTGTAAACTGATCAGTTCACATTGACAGCCCTGTTAAAGGGGTTATCTGGGAAGTTGATAAGGATGTCCTGTCCTCAGGATAAGTGATCAATGTCACATAGGTGGAGTTCTGACTCCATGCACCCCTGCCGATCAGCAGTTTGAGGAGACTGCAGCCCTTACCTGGCCTACAGCGCTGTACATTGGATAGTGGCTGCGCTTGGTATTGCAGCTCAGCCCTAGTCACATGAATGGCCACGTGACCGATCTATGGTGGTCTGGTGTTGATGACCTATCCTGAGGATAGACCATCAATAATAAATAACCAGATCACCCCTGTTACTGTTTATACAGAGAAAACATTTCTCTTGTATCCAGGAAACAATGGAATCAGGAACAGGAAAAACTCCATAAAACCCAATCTCATCTAATAAATAATGCCTCAATAAGGAAATGGAGAGCACAGTAGAGGTGCTACCACAGGGAGGCGCTCTGCTCCATGACCTCAGCTAGTTAGCAGAACATCCACAGCATGATGACACTTTCCTCCCATCAGTTTCGTTTCCTGCTTTGCAGAAGTAAATAAAACAAGCTGCATAAGAGGCCACGGCTTCCCTGGCCCCCATTCTAAATACTACAGGGCGCCCTCGGGGCAGGTTCCGGTACCGGGAAGGATGTGTACGGGCCGTCGGGGCGTCTTACCTGCGTCCTCCTTGTCATCCAGACTCTCTGTAACATTCCACTCACAACACTCGGGGACACACTCCCATGTGACGTGTGATCACATGACCGCGCAGATAGCAGGGCGAAGGGAAATTCCCAGGCATGGTCGAGTCACGTGATTAGCAGTGTGTTAGGTGTGATTGGCTGACTGCTGGGTGACGTGATGGCCGCTTAGCACTCTGGGAAGGTTATGTAGGGATGGAGCGGAGTGCTCTGGAGGGAGGTGATGAGGGCATAGTGCTGCCCTTATTATATTCATTATGCCGAACTGCCGAGACCTGCTCCAAGCGTCAGGGTGCCTATAGCAAGCAACCAGATTCCACCTTTTATATTTTAGAGATCCCCTGTAAGTCTGTAACATGAAATTTGGAATCTGGTTGCTATGGGTAACTAAACTAGATTCCCTTTACACCAGTTTTGATCAATCTCCCCCTATAAGTCCAACACTGGAGTAAAGCTCACGTGGTTCAGGCTATGCTTAACATTTACCTATTGTACTATCTGTAGATGATTTTATGCAAATCTTTTTTTTTTGTCGCAGTGGAAAAACCCGTGCCCAAAACACATGCAGTGATTTCCAGTTGCCAGTTAGGCAATAAATACCCTGCGTGTCTTAGCAACGATGAGTATTTTAGTACATAACTTTTATTTCATTATAAATAGGGATGAGCGAACTTCATAATTTGAAGTTCATGTTTGGGTTGTGGTATATGCTGAATTGCGTTATGGATTCCATTACCACGGACCATAACGCAAGTCCATGACAGAATGCCTTTAGAGGCATTCCGTTATTCATTCCGTCGTAATAGAAGTCTATGGCCTGCATAACTGATCCGGACGGTTTTTGTAATGCTGGAGTCCGGTTTCGTTATGCTGTACCGCACTGAAACTGCTGCAGTGTTTAATAATCTTATCGTACATTTGCCTCAGTTCTCGGATCCTTGATTCCTAAGTCTCAATCCCTGTCCTGCTCTCCCCTCCTTCAGGGGCGGAGTAAGTGCATGATAGGCCCGGGGCTGTCTACCCAACTCAGGGCCCTCCCTCCATTTTAGTTTAGTTTTTTTCTGTATGAAGAGGCTGCGGTGCTTCGTGAGCGTCACAGTCTTTTCCTAGGTTATATGACATCACATTCATCGTTCACGTGGCCAACGTGCAGCTCAGTTCCATCTGAGTGATTGGGGCTGAGCTGCATTACCAAACACAGTGCTATCAAATGGACAGAGCTGTGCTTGGTAAGGAGCAAAGAGGCTGCAGCGCTCACTGGAACATCGCGGTCTCCTCAAACAGCTGATTGGTGGTGGTCTGACTCCTGGCACCCCCGCCAATCTCATATTGATGACCTAGCCTGAGGATAGGCCATCAATATGTAAATCCCAGAGAACCCTTTTACGTTATGTTATCTGTAGTGTTACATAGGACTGCAGGTACCATCTACTACATTATCTGCACATAGAAAGTTATCACTGTTATCTGGGGTGTTACATAGGACTGCAGGTGACATCTACTACATTATTTGTACTCAGAGTTTTTATGTAAGGCTACTTTCACACTAGCGTTCAGAGCGGATCCGTCTGGGGTCTGCCCAGACGGATCCGCTCATATAATGCAGACTTGGGATCCGTTCAGAACGGATCCGTCTGCATTATATTGTAAAAAAAATTCTAAGTGTGAAAGTAGCTTCAGACGGATCCGTCCAGACTTTACATTGAAAGTCAATGGGGGACGGATCCGTTTAAAAATTTAGCTATATAGTGTCAACTTCAAACGGATCCGTCCCCATTGACTTACATTGTAAGTCTGGATGGATCCGTTTGCCTCCGCACGGCCAGGCGGACACCCGAACGCTGCAAGCTGCGTTCAGGTGTCCCCCTGCTGAGCGGAGGACAAACGCTGCCAGACTGATGCATTCTGAGCGGATCCGCGTCCACTCAGAATGCATTAGTAGCTGGACGGATGCATTCGGGGCCGCTTGTGAGACTCTTCAAACGGAGCTCACAAGCGGAACCCCGACGCTAGTGTGAAAGTAGCCTAACACCACAGATAACGCAGCGATAACTCTCTGAGTACAGATAATGTAGTAGATGGCACCTGCAGTCCTATGTAACACCACAGGTAACAGTGAAAACTCTCTGAGTAAAGATACTGTAGTAGATGTCACCTGCAGTCCTATGTAACACCACAGGTAACACAGTGAAAGCTCTCTGAGAACAGATAATATAGTAGCTGTTACCTGCAGTTCTATGTAACACCACAGGTAACACAGTGAAAGCTCTCTGAGAACAGATAATATAGTAGCTGTTACCTGCAGTCCTATGTAACACCCCACAAAACACAATGGGCCAGATGTATCATTCCTCTGACAGCTCACTCCACTTTCACATATGGCTAAAGTCAGTTTTAGCCAAGTCAGATTTATGATCGGCCCTTTAAGACTGTAATAAATGTGGTTTGACGGTAGCAGTTTATCCGTCAGTAAGCAGCTTTACAAAAGTCGCACGTTTTTAAGAAAAAGTCGCATGTTCTATTAAAAAGTCTCATAAGATAAGCATGGTCCTCACTGGAGTGAAATTGCGACTTTTTTGCGACTTTTTAAATAGTCCCAATAGTAAATCTGTCTAGAGATTCATTTACATAAGAAAACACGCCCACTTTCAGAAAACTGGCGAGCATAGTGCAGAGCAGAAAAAAGTCGCAAATTTGTGCGCAGTTTTAGCGTTTGGGACTTTTTTTGGGACTTTTTCACTCCATTATTCTGACCTGAGCTAATGATAAATCTGGCCCAATGAATTATTGTGTTATGTGGGGTGTTATATAGGTCTGCAGGAAACTACTACATTATCTGTACACAGAAAGTTATCACTGTGTTATGTGGGGTGTGACATAGGACTGCAGGGAATATCTACTACATTATGGCCCCTTTCACACAAACTATACGGATTGGCTCAGGATGCGTTCAGGGAAACTCGAACTATTTTGCAAGCAAGTTTAGTCAGTGCAATGCGTTTTGATGCGTTTTTCACGCTCGTGATAAAAAAACTGAAGGTTTACAAACAACATCTCTTAACCACTTCCCGTCACACTAACGCAGATAGGCGTCAGGACGGCGGCGGTCTCAGCGACGCCTATTGGCGTCATCTCATGAGACCCGAGATTTCGCGTGAACGCGCGCATTCACAGCGGCGCTCAGCTCTGAAGTTAAGCTACAGCCTGGCAGCGCTGATGATTCGCTGGCAGGCTGTAGATGTTTAAAAAATCGCATCAGAAAGGTATATTAGACGCTGTTTTGTTAACAGCGTCTGATATACCTGCTACCTGGTCCTCTGGTGGTCCCTTTTGCTTGGATCGACCACCAGAGGACACAGGCAGCTCTGTAATAAGTAGCACCAAACACCACTACACTACACCCCCCCCCCCGTCACTTATTAACCCCTGATCACCCATATAGACTCCCTGATCACCCCCCTGTCATTGATCACCCCCCTGTAAGGCTCTATTCAGACGTCCGTATGTGTTTTGCGGATCCACGGATCCGCAAAACACGGACACCGGCATCGTGCTTTCCGCATTTTGCGGATCCGCACATTGCCAGAATTATATAGAAAATGCCTTTTCTTGTCCGCAATTGCGGACAAGAATAGGACATGTTCTATATTTTTGCGGAACGGAAGTGCGGACCCGGAAGTGCAGATCCGCAATTCCGGATCCGAGCGGGACAAAGTCTGTCCCCATAGAAATGAATGGGTACGCAATTCCGTTCCGCAAAATGCGGAACAGAATTGCGGATGTGTGAATGGGGCCTAAGGGTCCCTTATCACCGCCAGTTAGTTAGCTACTTGTTAGGTAGTTAGCGCCCAGCCCACCGCACCGCAGTCACTGATTAGTCGCTGATTAGCGTCATCGCTGTTGCTAATCAGCACTAGTACTATATAGTATCTGTAAGTGATCAAGACTGATCGCAATCATTAGGGTCACCTTAGGCTCTACAAAAAACGCAGTGTTCGCCCGATCAGGCCTGATCTTGTGCGCACACTTGCGTTCAGTCCGCCCCACCGCAGTGACAGAATTATTTTTTTCTGATCACAGCAAAAACACCGTAAAATCGCTGCGGCGCTATAAAGATCACTTTTGAGCTTTTTGGATCTTTATTAGCGATCGCAGCTTTACTTCGCAAGCACTCCTATGTCCTTTCCCCTCTTTTATTTTTTTGCACATTTTTTGTCAGAGATTTTTTCATTCACATTGATCGATGCAAATGAAGAAATCTGTGCCATTCATTTTTTCTTTCAGCCCAGAGGCTGAACGAAAAAAAATAATCTCATTACCCGTATGCTCAATATAAGGAGAATAGCAGAAACTCCTAATGCTGGCCATACATGTAATGATTGCGGAGACCCTCAAATGCCAGGGCAGTACAAACACCCCACAAATGACCCCATTTTGGAAAGAAGACACCCCAAGGTATTCGCTGAGGGGACTATTGAGTCCATGAAAGATTGAACTTTTTGTCACAAGTTAGCGGAAAGGGAGACTTTGTGAGAAAAAAAGAAAAATCAATTTCCGCTAACTTGTGCCAAAAAAAAAATCTCCTATGAACTCGCCATGCCCCTCACAGAATACCTTGGGGTGTCTTCTTTCCAAAATGGGGTCACATGTGGGGTATTTATACTGCCCTGGCATTTTAGGGGCCCTAAAGCATGAGAAGAAGTCTGGAATCCAAATGCCTAAAAATGCCCTCCTAGAAGGTACTCATTGGCCCCTTTGCGCATCTTGGCTGCAAAAAAGTGTCACTCATGTGGTATCGCCGTACTCAGGAGAAGTAGGGCAATGTGTTTTGAGGTGTATTTTTACATATACCCATGCTGGGTGAGAGAAATATCTCTGTAAATGACAACTTTTTAATTTTTTTTATACAAAGTTGTCAATTTACAGAGATATTTCTCTCACCCAGCATGGGTATATGTAAAAATACACCCCAAAACACATTGCCCTACTTCTTCTGAGTACGGCGATACCACATGTGTGACACTTTTTTGCAGCCTAGGTGTGTAAAGGGGCCGAAAGTCCAACGAGTACCTTTAGGCTTTACAGGGTTGCTCACAATTTAGCCCTGCCCAAAATGCCAGAACAGTAAACACACCCCACAAATGACCCCATTTCGGAAAGTAGACACCCCAAGGTATTCACTGAGGGGCATAGTGAGTCCGTGGGAGATTTTTTTTTTTTTTGCCAGAAGTTAGCAGAAATGGAAACTTTATTTATTTTTATTTTTTCTCAGAAAGTGTCATTTTCCGCTAACTTGTGAAAAAAAATTAAATCATACATAAACTCACCATGCCCCTCTGCAAATTCTTTGGGGTGTCTTCTTTCTAAAATGGGGTCATTTGGGGGGTATTTATACTATCCTGGTATTCTAGTACCTCAAGAAACATGACAGGTGCTCAGAAAGTCAGAGCTGCTTCAAAATGCGGAAATTCACATTTTGGTACCATAGTTTGTAAACGCTATAACTTTTGCGCAAACCAATAAATATACACTTATTGGATTTTTTTTATCAAAGACATGTAGCACAATAAATTCTGACACAAACTTGTATAGAAATGTAATTATATTTGAACAATTTTACCAGAAACAGTTAAAAATACACTTTTTTTGAGAAAATTGCGGTCTATTTTGATTAATATCAGAAAAACAAAAAAAATGTCAGCAGCAATGAAATACCACCAAAAGAAAGCTGTATTTGTGAGAAGAAAAGGAGGTAAAATTCATTTGGGTGCCAAGTTGCATGAGCAATAAACCGTTAAAGTTGTGAAGTGCCGATTTGTAAAAAAGGGCCTGGTCACTAGGGGGGTATAAACCTGTGGTCCTTAAGTGGTTAAAAACCATCAGTGAAAAACGCATCGCACCCGCACTTGCTTCCGGATGCAATGCGTTTTTCACTGAAGCCCCATTCACTTCTATGGGGCCAGGGCTGTGTGAAAAACGCAGATTATAGAACATGCTGCGTTTTTCATGCAACGTAGAACTGATGCATGAAAAAAAATACGCTCATGTACACAGAGTGAAACTTGTGAAAGGGGCATATCTGTACTCAGAGTACACATAATTTAGTAGATGTCACCTGCAGTCCTATGTAACACCCCAGATAACAGTGATAACTTTCTTTGTGGAGATAATGTAGTAGATGGTACCTGCAGTCTGCGCTGCTGAAAGCTGGAGCGTCCTCATCGTTCTTGCCGCGCTGCTCTCCGAACCTACTCCTCTTCTGGCTAGGACACAGCAGCGTGCAGTGCTCCAGGCTAAAGAAACATACCCAGGAGCCAATGAACTGAAAAATGTAGTCGCCAAATTACATTTTTATTCGCCAAATTTAAAATACTTATAATTATAAAAAAGACTTGGAGGAGAAGATGAGACGCAGGTCACAGTAGTGAGACAGCACTACATATAGCAGAATACAGCACTACATACCTCTTACATCCAGTGACATCTCCTGTCATGTAGACCTTCACTTCCCTCTTCTCCCCCTTTTGACCCAGACAGCCATGACTAATTCTTTCACCTGCATCTCATCTCTACAGAGTTTGTAACACAGACACATTACATTTCTCAATTTTTCCATCAACCTCCCCATCCTGGTGTCCTGACAATGTCATCCTGCTTCCATTCCCAATACTGTGCCCGTTGTGCCCCCCAATGCTCCAGTACTATACTGCTGAAAAAATAGTAACCCCAGTAGATATAATTGGGTTAATTTATCAAACTAGTGCGGTCTTAGTTGCCCATAGCAACTAATCAGATACCAGCTTTAATTTTCCAAAGGAGCTGTCAAAAATGAAAGGTGGAATCTGATTGACTGCTATGGGCAACTAAGCCAGTTCTACTTTGCACCAGTTTGATAAATAACCCCAAATGTCCCTATAGTGTCTACAGCATTTATAATGTCCCCTAGAGGGCCCCCAGTAATAATAACATCCTATATTATGCTCCAGATAGTTATGCCTATATAGTGTCCCCAAAAATAATGTCCTCTGATATGTCCCTGTAATAGAAATGCCCCTACAATGCCTCCCCAATAGCAACGTCATCCACACTGCTCCCATATAGTAATTTGCCCCCACACAGTAATTTCCCCCACACTGCCCCCACATAGTAATCCCCCCATAGTAATTTGCCCCCACACTGCCCCATGTAATAGTTTGCCCCCATGTAGTAGTTCGTCCCCACACTGCCCCCCATGTAGTAGTTTGCTCCCACACTGCCCCAATGTAGTAGTTTGACCCCACCCTGCCCCCATGTAGTTATTTGCCCCCACACTGCCCATTTAGTAGTTTGCCCCCACACTGCCCCAAGTAGTAGTTTGCCCCAAACTGCCCCCATGTAGCAGCTTGCCCCCACAATGTCCCCCATCTAGTTTGCCCCCACAATGCCCCCATGTAGTAGTTTGCCCCCACACTGCCCCATGTAGTAATTTGCCCCCACTGTCTCTTCAGTACAGTAATATGTCCTCCTCTGCTCCCTAGTAATGTCCCCCAAAGTTGGCACACACCAAAAAAAATTAATACCTATGTCCAGGTGCTCTCTCGCAAATGGTATGGGCTGGGATGGTGAGGCAGGCGCGCACACATCTCTGTGCTGCGTCCCAACACAGGTGTGTGATGACGTAATCACACCCACCTTTGCCGGGATTTTACTACAGCATAGGCCTCAGGCCTACTAGGACTAAAGCCTATGGCGGTGATCAGTGGCAGGCAGGGAACTATGCGCTCCCATGCCCCTCTGCCCTATGTTGGTGATTGGGTCAGCCTTGGGCCCCCCAGCGATGCCGGTCCTGGGACTGCAGACCCAAACACCCCTATTATAATCCACCATTGCCCTCTGTGTGCTTTCAGCGGACACAGCCATTTTTGTCTTTGTTTTCTAGCCCTGCACCAGTTTTTTTGTGTGTGAGCTGTGACCACCAACCTCTGATCAGTGCATACGTCACTGATCAACACCTGTACTCAGTTTTTAGAGCAGGAGTTTTTTTTTTTTATCCATGCTAATTTTTTGGCTGTTTTTTTGTGTGTAATAAAATGTAGTTAGGGGTTTTATAGATAGAGTAAATGCAGCAGGGGTGATAATGTTTTTGGGGCTCGTACTGCACATAGGTATTGTACCTCTGGATACACCCGCAGGCTGCGATAACTACAAACAGAAGTGAAGTTAATCTATTACATAATAGACCAACGCTCCAGAATATATAGGAGCGCTTAATAAAGCTACTAAGTAGTAACATCACCTCTAACCTACCCCTATATTACCCCACATATCTTCACTACCCCTGACCCATTCCCCTCTCCCTTCCCCTCCCCCCCTCTCCAACTTTTCCCTCTGCTGATCAGTCCAATGACACAAGCCAGCTATAACGGTGATACACTGAGTATATAGGTAGAAAAATTGAGTAAGACCGCATCACTGATAGTTTTAACGTCTATAGTTTAGTGATACTGTTATAAGTGAATAAATATCATATATATATTATAAATAAGAAATAAAAGTGAAGTTTTAATTTAACAAACAGTACATGATCCTAAAACGTAAATAGGTCCTGAGTGACCACCAGTTAGTAATTTAAAATACTAAAACGTTAAGATGTACTGTGAGGTCAAAAAGTAAAAGCAATGTAATATTATTATTATTGGGCACAATAAGAAGGGCATTACCACTAATGGGGACACCCTTGGGGAGCATTCTTGCCATTGGGAGTTCTGTAAGGGGCACTTTTATTATTGAGGACAGTCTGGGAGCGCTATTACTATGGGGGACTATCTGTATGCTCATTAGTATGCGCCCTATAAGATACACTGACCTTTTCCCCCACTTTTGGGAGGAAAAAAATGCATCCTATAGGGTGAAAAATATGTTTTACTTTTCAAGATCATTCAGTATAAGTATATGGATCAAATGGCTCTTTTAAAGCCCCATCCAAGTTCCTATAATAGAGGTACACTGCAGCAAAATTTAAAGAGGTTGTCTAACTTCAGCAAATGGTGTTTATCTTGTAGACAACGTTACATACTAATGTATTGTGATTATCCATATTGCCTCCTTTTCTGGTTTGATTCATTTTTCCAGGTATTATGACCACCCTGCAATCCGGCAGTGGTGGACGTGCTAGCACACTATTAGAAAAAGCGCCAGCCTCTCTTGTGGCTGGGACCGTGGTAGCGTGCATAGGCATGCATGCACAGCAGCTCCCAGCCACCTGGTATCTGCGCTGCAGCAGTGGTCATAGCCCCTGGAAATGAACAGTGTATAATGTGATGGAAAAATGAATCCAGCTAGCAAAGGAGGCAATATGGAGAATCACAATACATTAGTAAGTGCCTTGTATTAACTTTATCTAAATGACAAATGTCATTTGCTGAAGTGTGACAACCCCTTTAAGATCCTGTATATTTTCCAAAATTATACTAATAGTGTGTTGAGCTGTCTTAGAATTTCACCGATAGCAAGTCTTTGTATTCAGCTCCTACAGAGAAAATTTTCACAGCCATAGAGACAATGGCGCTGTTGTTTTAACTGTTCCAAATACAAAAGAGAGTTTTGTTTTTGCTTTGCTGCTAGCATGAGAAAAATGTATTCCTTCTATCATAAAATGGGCCAAAGTACATAGCTAATATTGAACCAGACCTGAATATTGAGTCATTAGGCTGTGAATAGTTTTCATAGTTTGTACATAAGTTATAATTACATTTGATATGCTAACCATGTATGAAAACAAGAAGTGCTCAGGACATGAAGGGGCTGGGTAACTTGAGGTGCTGCTGGGTCTCAGCAGACCCAGGTCAGCTCTGTGGTTGAGAGTATTATGTGAGCTCCAGTTACAGGAGAAATGAGCAATAAAAAATGTAATGTTAAAATGCCCCCAAAGACCCTGTATGTCTTAATGGGGGCACAATGTGTAAAATAAAAATAAATATAAAATAAGACACCACGACCTAGCCCACACCAAACTTCTAGCCAAATCCCCATCAACCGTAAAAAATCTAAAATAAATTGGAAAATACTTTTTCACCTCTTTTTCCATTTTCTGGAATATAAAAATAAAGCCCCAATGTATCATCAAAAAATATTTTAAAAAAATATTTAAATAAGGGCTCTTGCACACGACTGTATGCCCTCCGAGACATACGGTCTGTGAGCGGGACATACTGTATGTCCCGGAGCGGCATTGATCGTGCGCACGGGAGTACACAGCATCATAGATTACAATGATGCTGTGCACGTCAGGCCAACCGCGGGGCTATTGTCCTGCACTCATATGCCGAAACGCGCATCGGGGTAGCGCCATCCTGGTTGGTACAGCACACTGTCATCATTAGGTGAGTCTCTGCCTTTTATTTCTTTTGGCATTGGGTAAAGTTGACCTCTTATACCTGGTGATCACTGTGAATTTACTCTAGTCTATGCACTTTAGCATATGTATGTGGTTTTTAATATCTTAGCCATGTGGACAACGTTATTGAGACTCATCCTGTATATTCTTTAAATGCATAACTTATTGTATATTTAAATGTTCGGTTACATTACATTTGGATACGCTCGTTACCTCCTTTGACACATGTGCAGCGCCAGGATGGCATTTTTTCTGTCACTCTCCTTCATTTTTAACGGCTTAATATATATATTTTAATCATGTTACAATAAAAATTACATATGTTTTATAACGGTACTGTGTGAGCTCCGTTTTCTGTTTGTTCACTAAAGATTTAGTAAAGCTCATGAGAGAACTATCATCTGCAGAAAACTATGATGAAGTTAAAACAAGAAGTAGAATGAATGAGCTTTTTATATGCTAGGGACTTAGGGGGAACCGCAATCTCAAGTGTGACTTCCTCCGCTAGCAGAAGTGCCACCCATATATCAGAGTCCTCAAATACTTCAGCCAAAAGAAAGGAACTAGCTGAACAACTTGCTGTCAAAAAAGCAGAAATTGGGATGGAAGCTGACATCGAGGCGCAGCGCCAACGAATGGCTGAATGGGATGCACAACACAATCGGATGGAAGCTGAAGTTGAGGCACAGCGCCATTAAATGGAAGCTGAAATCGTGGCACAGCACCAACAGATGAAAAGTCTTGAAAGGCAGAAAGAAGTTAAGATCATAGAAGCCAGACTCAGAGTACATGAGGAGGATATGTGTCAGAGTAGTCATAGGTTCAAATGTTTCCTAAGTGAAGAAACAGGCTCCTAATTTCCTTCATATGCCCAGGAGAATGGATGGAAATCTCCAGCATGTATTGAAGAAATAAGTTGTTTGTTATCCTTCCATCCCTACTCATAGAAACAAAGAGAGGCCTAGTCCAGTGTTAGGAAAAAGGTGTGTGAATTTACCCCTTATCTCTACCGAAAAAGATAAAGAAAAGGACTCACCTAATTCAGAAGTAAGTGAGAAAATAGAACCGGATGATTCTATTCCTAGACGCCATGGCAATGCACAGGAGAGTGTTACAACCATTGTCCCAGCAAGGCAACAGAGAACAGTCCTAGCTAGACTTCCCATTCCGGAACCCACTGTATTTTCAGGAGACGTACTGAAGTTCATAAAGTGGAAGGCAAGCTTTGAAATGATCATTGAGCCAAGGAAGTTCTTGAAGGTAACTCCTATAGAAAAGACGAAGAAGCCTACAAACAAGCTTGGGAAAAATTGAATGCAATATATGGTCATTATTTCTTAGTACAAAGAGCTTTTAGAGAGAAACTGAAAAACTGGCCTAAAATAGGTCCTAAAGAACACTTCAAACTACTAAAGTATGGTGACTTCCTGCAAGCATGCAGCAATGCCATCCCACATGTAGGAGGACTAGAAGTACTGAACGATTAGAAAACCACAGGATGCTAACTAAGCTACCTAAAGAAGTGGCTGCTAGATGGAATCGCTATCTGACTGAACAGTTAGATCTAGGTAAGGACTTCCCAAGTTTTAAAGAGTTCTCTGAGTTCATCAATAAGGAAGCACGGATAGCATGTAATCCAGTAACAGCATCTTATGTCTTAAAATCCTTAGAAAAAAGGCCTGTGAGAGATATAAGACACGCAAGAGCAACTAGCTTTGCAACCAACACAGCAGCTAAAGGTCCAGATGCCTACGAGAGCAAGTCCAAAGTCAATACTGGGATCAGTAGAGAGAACCGACAAATCTTCAGACTACCTTCAAGTGTATGTTCTGTGGAGAGAACCACTCCATACATAAGTGCCAACAATTGAAGGAGAAGTCCCCAGATGAAAAGAAAAAATTTGTACTGGATAACCAACTGTATTTTGGATGTCTAAGAAAAGGCCATGTTACTAAGGAGTGTAAGAAAAAGGCCACATGCAGCGTTTGAAAAGGACGCCATCCTACACCACTACATGAAGAACGTCCAAAGAAAGATAAATCCTCAATACCTATAGATACTGACGAAGGAAAGAAAGTATCGGTATTCTCTTGCAGAGTGAGGGAAGAAGAAAGCAATGGCATATCAATGGTTGTACCAGTGTGCATATTAAATCCTGAAAGGAGGAACAAGAAGGTATACGCCTATGCGCTACTGGATGCCCAGAGTAATGTCACCTTCATTGATCAAGAAAGCTGCAAGAAATTACAAGTGGCTACAGAACCAGTGAAGCTCAAACTCACCACAATAACGGGGAGAGACACATTAGTGAACAGTCAAAGGGTCAAAGGACTGAGAGTTAGAGGACTTCATTCAAACTGCACATTAGATCTACCTCCAGCTTATACAAAAGACGATATACCTCAAGATCGTATACCTACCTGTGAAACAGCCAATGGATGGGAGCACCTATCTGTCATATCTCATGAAATGTCCCCGCTGAAGGAGTTTGGTGTTGGACTGTTGATAGGCTACGATTGTCCCGAAGCCTTGGTACCACGAAAGGTAATCACAGGGGAGGGAAGGGTGAACCCTACGCTGTTCAAACTGATCTAGGATGGGGTGTTGTTGGAGGAAAACAGCAGATCACAAACTCAAGACAGGTGACAGGATTGTGTCATCGAATATCTGTCCAAGAGTTACCAACTGTAAGTCCAGCGAAAGTAATCAAGATCCTTGAATCTGACTTTGCAGACATAAATTCTAAAGAAAAGAGTGTATCCCAAGAAGACATAAAGTTTGTACACACTATAGAAGAAAATATTCAGCAAAATCAACAATTTCATCTTGAAATGCCCTTACCTTTTAGAGAACGACCTGATCTACTGAATAACAGAAATTTTGCCCTAGCAAGATTGAAATGTTTGAAGAAAAAGATGGGAAGAGATCCCAAATTCAGGCAGGATTATTTGAAATTCATGGAAGGCATCCTTGAAGAAGGACATGCAGAGAAAGTTAATAATCAGCCTAAGGAAGGAGAAGTGTGGTACATCCCACATCAAGGTGTTTACCACTCAAAGAAACCAGATAAGATTAGAGTAGTATTTGATTGCCCAGCAAAGTCAAATGGTGTTGCATTGAATAATCATCTACTAAAAGGACCAGATCTTACAAACACTCTGCCTGGAGTACTCTGTAGATTCAGAAAGTATCCCATAGCGGTCATGTGTGACATTGAAAAGATGTTCCACCAGTTTCATGTGAAAAATGAAGATAGAGACTTCCTGAGGTTTCTATGGTGGGAGGATGGAGATACAGATACAGAGCCAGCCGAATACAGAATGAAAGTACTTGTTTGGAGCAGCATCATCTCCAGGTTGCGCCAATTCTGGTATAAAGTACCTGGCTAATCAGAATGAAAAGGATTGCCCATCAGCAGCAAATTTTCTGAAGAAAAACTTTTATGTATATGATGGTCTCATAAGTCTAGAGTCTACAGAATCTGCAATCAAACTAGTGAAAGAAAGCCAAGAGTTATGTGCAAGAGGAAACCTGCGCCTTCACAAATTCATCTCAAACAGAGAGGTACTGGAATCCATCAGTGTCTCTGAACGTGCAGCAACAATGAAAAATGTAGATCTCAATTATGATCATCTTTAAGTTCAGAACGTACTTGGATTGGGATGGAATGTAGAGAACGACAAGTTCTTCTTTGAAGTATCTATTGAAGAGAAAGTTGCAACTAGACGAACCATTCTTTCCGCAGTGGCTTCTATATTTGATCCATTGGGATTCTTGGCCCCAGTAATCCTCAGAGCAAAATAAATACTGCAAGAATTATGCAGACAGAAGTTGGGATGGGATGAGCCCATACCTGAAAATTTGAGGCCAAGGTGGGAGAGTTGGATAAGAGACTTGCAAAACTTGAGAGAAGTTCGGATACCCAGATGTTTTGAACCTCATTATTTCGGAAAGTACAAGAAAATAGAACTTCATCACTTTTCAAATGCCAGTAGTTATGGTTATGGTTAGTGCTCCTACATCAGAGTAATAGGAGAAGAAAAGATACACTGTGCCTTGGTTATGGGGAAGGCCAGAGTTGCACCTACCAGTATTCAGACAATACCAAGACTTGAACTGACAGCAGCTGTTGTTTCAGCATCAGTAAGCATGTTTCTGAGAGAAGAATTGGAATTGAAAAATAGATGAAGAATATTTTTGGACAGACTCACAAGTTGTCCTAGGATACATAAACAACGAAGCTCGAAGATTCCATATCTTTGTCGCCAACAGAGTTGAGAAAATTCAGGAAATAACAAATCCAGAACATTGGCATCACATTGACACAAAGCATAACCCAGCAGATCATGCTTCAAAAGGCCTGAATGTAACAGAACAGAAAAATTCAAACTGGTTCACCGGTCCAGAGTTCCTTTGGGAAAAGGAAATCACGCCCAGTAAAGGTTACACAGAATTGTCTATGGGTGATCCAGAAGTAAAAGTTGTACAAACATTGAGCACTGGTGCCAAGTGCCAAGATGACATTCTTGAAAGACTAGCCAGATGTTCAAAATGGAATTCAGTCATAAACGTAGTAGCTCGAATTCAACGTTTGGCAAAGGGAATCAGAAAGAAGGAATTGTTGAATGTAGAAGAAAGAATGAAAGCTGAAGAAACAGTCATAAGACTCATTCAACAGAGATTCTACAGTGAAGAGTTGAAGAGACTATGTCAAGAACCTAGAAGGCTTCAAAACAACCACCTATTGTACAAGCTTAATCTTGTTCTGCAGGATGGTATACTGAAGGTGGGAGGGAGACTGGAAAATGCATTGTTACTGTCACAGCGGGGAGTGGGGGAAATCCCCCACCGTGCGGTATCAAAGGGTAAGGGGGATCAGCCTGGCCAAAAGGAGTAATAAGGGAGCAGGTCCCCTCCTACCGCGTCGCTAATCCTCTCCCTGACTCCTCACTGTATGTGCGGACCCCGATGGTAGGACGACTCATACTCAGGATTCCTAGAAACCCTAATTCGCCCTGGTAATCCCTAACTAAGGAGCAGGGGAGAGACAACCTGTTCATCCCAGTCATGGAGGAACAGGAGTCTCTATCTGAGGCCAGGCTGCAAGGAGAGGGGAACACATACAGCTATAGAGATGGTAGGTAACCACAGACACACTGACTGGAACCCGTGCACAAGTGCTAGTGTCCACACCAACATCAAAAGGACACACTAGGGGGACTTCCGGTTCCGGCGCCACCATATGAGGACGCATCGCACGGAGCTTCCTCTTACCGCCGACCACTGCTTTCATTTCGCAGCGCGGGGAGGTGATTTTAACCCCGAGGGAAGTCCGGCTGACACCACTCACACCTGGGCGCCGATGGAAAGGTACCTACTCCGGAGCGGCCAGAAAATCACAGGTACGCAGCAAGCAGCCTCACAGGACGTGGCTAAGATGGCAGATAACCAGCCGCTGATATTCCAAGAGGAGAGCTCCCAGAGTCTTCAGGGAGATGCGACTCCCCTGGGTGGCTCGGTCCCATTGGACTATAAACAGCTGGCCATAGAAGTGGCGTTACGCATCATGCCAGATATCCAGAAGACTCTGGAGACGACGATAATGGCCTCTTTTAACTCCCTGAGGGAGGAAGTAAATCAGATCAGCATACAAGTAGGGTCCCTGGAGAAGGAGCTGCGCTCTCTCCAGCAACATGTTGGGGACTCTGATTCTATCATTAAATCACAGCAGCACGCCCTAGAATATTTATGCTTTAAGGTGGATAATCTGGAAAACAGGTCCCGCCGCAACAACCTGAGGGTGGTGGGCCTGCCTGAGTCCATTAAACAACCTGAGCTCTTGGATCTATGTGAAAGGGAATTACCTGAAGCCCTCGGCCTAAACTTTTTCTGTAGGGTGGAACGCGCCCACAGGATAGGTCCGGAAAAAGGCCCGGCCAGTGAATCTAAGACAGCGTCTCTCCGCGGCGGGGATGGACGACCTCATCAAGTCATTTTTAAGTTGCTGGACTTTAACGATAAGGTGGCCCTGCTCCGCAGCTTTCGCAAGAGACAGCATCAGATAACTATCAGGGGTCACAGGATCTTACTTTTTGAGGACTTCTCGGCAGATGTTGCGAAAAAACGTAAGGGCGTTCAGCCCTATTTGCACTACACTCTATCAAAAGGATATTCGCTTCCAGCTACTTCTTCAGGCAGCTTTGAAGGCCCATCGTGAACAAGGATGGACTATCACTTTCAGATCCCCCTCTGAGGCGGAGGAAGCCTTGGATGAGATCCTAGATTCAGAGCTGCGTGATGTCGCCCTATCTCCTCAGCGGCCCACTCTAAGGAGATCAACGGAGTCAACGTCTTGCCGAGAAAATGAACGCTCACGGAATGGCTCAGGAAGACACTCCAGAAGGGGACGATGTTAGGCATCAATTTTGAGTGGGGCTCAATCTCGGCAGGCAATGCATGAGATGTATCCAGGTGCCCCAGACCAGGGATTTATATAATTTTTAAGTTCTTGATGGTTCAGCTTTACTGATTGTTATTGATTAGGCCAGATATATGGGAGCTCTGCCATGGCGGAAAAAAGAGAAGTCAACACCTAGTTTTAGGGAAGGCTGACACCATCTAGCCTAGTTTTACCTCGCGGGTTTTACCTGCTATATTTATAGTCAGTGTTCTTAATTGTACTTGCACTGTTTGTTGTTCTTTTCCCTCTTTTCCTCCCTTTCTCTTCCCCCCCCCACCCGCTGCTTTCTCTGTCCGGGGATCCGTGAATATCAGAGCTGAAATGCGAATCATCTCCTGGAATGTCAAGGGTTTACGCTCCCCACAAAAGCGCTCAAAAATTTTACGCCATTTGAAACGTCTTCAGCCTGACGTAGTTCTTCTACAAGAGACACATTTGGATGACAAGGATTTATTTCGATTGAAGAAATTCTGGGTAGGTTCTGTATACGGATCCTCGGCCAGGGAACGCAAGGCAGGAGTGCTCACAGTGCTCCATAAGAATTTTTCAGGGAAAGTTTTGTCAGAATCTCATGACAGTGAGGGCAGATGGCATAGATTACTGGTCGAATTTGAGGGGACACCTTATAACATCCACAATGTGTATGCACCAAATGACACAAACGCGCCCTTTTACGCTCTTCTTGAGAACAGACTACATGCAGACGGAACTCATAATAGAATTGTAGGTGGTGACTTTAACTCAGTCGCATCTGTTCTGGAAGATCGGAAAAGGGCTGAAGGGATGGTTGGTACACAGAGGCTTTCCGACAAGGTTATACCGCTCCTATTAGCCTCTACGGGATTATATGATACCTGGCGCTCTCTACACCCTGATGATAGGGAATACACGCATTTTTCACATGCGCACAATGTTTGGTCTCGTATAGATTATCTCTTTATATCCTTGCATATGTCCTCTAAGGTGGTTTCTGCTGAAATTCATGACTTACTTATTTCTGATCACTCACCTATTTCTATTTGCCTGCAGAATACATACCCTAGGGCAGTGGTGGCGAACCTATGGCACGGGTGCCAGAGGTGGCACTCAGAGCCCTCTCTGTGGGCACCCACACCCTGCAAAAAGTCTATGGCGTACCAATATGCCTTAGACCTTTCCTGCCATTCATCAGCGCAGCGCACATTATGAATGGCACAGGCAGTGCATTGAATGTAGGCAGGCTATTATAGCTAAATGATAAAGTACATGGAAGATATACTATATTAGTATTCAGGTTAATTTGCCGTGTCTGCACTTTGCGATAAATAAGTGGGTTTTGGGTTGCAGTTTGGGCACTCGGTCTCTAAAAGGTTCACCATCACTGCCCTAGGGGAACAGATTTTCTGTGGCGTTTTCCTTCATTCCTGGCCAAGAATGACAACTTCAAGGATACACTACAAGGTTGGTGGTGGGAATTCCAGGGGGACAATCCTCGAGGTGCATCAGATGTTTCGACCCATTGGGAGACGGCTAAAGTGGTCCTGAGGGGCCGGATACTCAGTTATGTCAGTAATCTACGAAAAGTGGTGGCCAAACAATATCAGGAGGCTAGCACGGCTCTCCGACAAACATATACGAGGTTTCTCCAGGTAGCTTCCACTCCGCACAAGGAGGCCTGGATGGCAGCTAGAAGCACTTTTGAATTATGGGCGGATAGACAGGAAGCCATGCACAGATCAGAATTTCAGGCAGATCTTTTTAGATTTGGGAATAAGTCGGGTAAAATTCTGGCGAATTCAGCTAAGGGGAGGAGGGTTCCTACGGTTATCACGGCTCTGAAAGGCGATGATGGAGTGATTTAAATGAACCCTAGGCTGATAAATGAACTGTTAGGAAAATATTATGAGCGGCTTTATAGGGACGAAACCAACCTCGCCACTGGGTTTTGGAGAGGACTGGCTGCTGGCCTCTTGCCCCAGGATTATGGGCCATATACTATCTTTTAAACCCCTGAACCGAGTCAAGTGAATTTTGGATAGGTTTGTCCCCACGTTATACTGTTTGAATTAATGTAAGTTATATGTATGGCCAATGTAAACTCACAAAGTTGTAACAATTTATAATAAGTGTAACTTGTCAGCTTGGGAGGAATATGCGGGTGTGTTTCTATTGTGCCATTGTCCCATTGTGTGTTTAAAATGGTGATGTCTGTTCTGTTGTCCTCACATGTGTATTGGCGATCTCCCTTTGTCCTCAGAGATAATTGGATTGCTCTTCAGGTTGTCTGGACAGAGAGGAGGAAACCATGATGCATTGTGGGGATATGTTGTCCTATGTCAGTCTTCATTCTGGTCCTCTGGGGGCGTGAACGATTGGTTGCTGTAGTTACATTGTATGTGTTGTTAATTACTGATTGGTTGCATTTCAAACCCCTGTGGGCAGTACTATGTTTGTGGTTTATGAATAAAAGAGGCTGTACGTGAAGTACAGTCAGACCACTGCTTGACCCTCAACACGGAGCCTTGTCTCGTTATTGGGGGGGATTCACTGTATGCTGTTAGAGGACCATTGCCAGGATTGTATGCTTTTCCTGTTCGTCTGCTAGCAGCTATTCGTGAGGTTCCATTTTGGAGTTCTACTTTGTATCCAGTTCGGGAGGTTGGTGTATCCTGCAGTAGCTGTGCCTGTCTCTCAGAAAGGGGCATATCGCCTAAACGGATTTTAACCCCTTGTCTGCTGAAACGGTCCGTTACAGGGACACTCCAGGCGAACCGGAGAAGGGTGAACGTTTTTTATCGGCCATCAAATTACCGTCCCTGACGGAGGAACAACTGGGGACTCTGAATGCTGAAATATCGGCTGAGGAAGTATTACATGTAATATGTTCTTTACATAATGGGAAAGCGCCGGGCCCTGATGGGTTCTCAGGGGAATTTTATAAAATGCTACAAGATAATCTCGCCCCCACACTAGTGGAATACTGTAACCACCTTTTGCACACGGGTAGTTTCTCCGCCCACGTAAATGTGGCCTACATTAAGCTGATACTAAAGCCCAATAAAGACCCGCAGGATCCGGGGTCATATCAATCAGGATCTTAAGATCTTGACCAAAATCCTGGCTGATAGACTGAGCCTCTTAATGCCTGCCCTGATAGGCCCATCACAGGTGGGTTTCATAAAGGGGAGGTCGGGGGTAGCAAATACCAGAAAGGTCTTGGCAACCTTGGATTGGGTCCGGCGCCGCCCCCAGCCAGACACGGTCCCAATTTTGTTGGCTTTGGAGGCGGAAAAAGCTTTTGATTCACTGAGATGGGACTGGCTGGGGGTGGTACTAGACAGATTCAAGATATACGGGGATATACGTACTTTTCTAAAGGGACTCTATACTAGCCCCGCGGCACGCATCCACACGGGAGGTTTTTTATCCCCCGTTTTTCCCCTCCAGAAAGGAACTAGATAGGGGTGTCCGCTCTCCCCCCTCCTTTTTGACTTTGCCATCGAACCTCTGGCGAGGTTTTTAGAAGACTCTGAGCTGTACTCGGGAATCACTATAGGCAAAAAGGAGGTCAAGATGGCTTTATATGCTGATGACCTTTTGATCTTTATGGATACACCTCAGCGACATCTAGGCCCCTTAATAGATTTCCTGCGTCTTTTCGGGTCCTTTTTGGGATATAAAATTAATTCTTCCAAGAGTGAGATTCTGGAGCTGCACGCCACGAACCCCCCCCCCATTTCTGGACTACCTTGGGTTTCTCCCAATCAGCTGTTAAGCGACATATTACTTACCTGGGGGTAAAAATTGGTAAGCTCCCTGGGTCACTATATCAGCTCAATTACCGACCCCTCATAGCGAAAAATAATATCAGAATTGCAGAGATGGCATTCGCTTCCCTTGTCTCTCCTTGGCAGATGTCAGCTCATCAAAATGATGAGCTTCTCTAAGTTGCTTTACCCCCTCCAAATGCTCCCGATTCTATTGAAACACACTGATGTCACTCCCCTGAATAAAGCATTTACCACGTTCTTGTGGTCTGGTCGGCGCCCTCGTATCTCTCTCTCAAAGCTCATGTTATGGAAAACCGGAGGGAGGGGTGAAATTTCCGAACATACGGGGATACAATTTATCATGCCTGCTGAGACATATCTCGGATTGGGTACACAATACGGATCAC
This sequence comes from Bufo bufo, assembly GCF_905171765.1. Lineage (NCBI taxonomy): Eukaryota > Metazoa > Chordata > Amphibia > Anura > Bufonidae > Bufo > Bufo bufo. The sequence continues at coordinate 571,050,397 of NC_053389.1, read as the reverse complement.
TTCTCAAATAGAGAGCTGGAACAAAACCTAGTGACTCCTTGGAATTTAGTGGCATGCCTACACTCTAATCTGGCCTCACTTCCCAAGGATATTAAAACTTCGCTTTTATTGAGAGATACGATAGCAGCCTGGAAGGCGATTAGGAAAACAGTTGACTTGCCTCATGCAATCTCTAAATGGATGCCACTATGGGGTCATCCTGAGTTCCCTCAAGGGACTAGTGCAGGACTCTTTGAGTTTTGGGTGTCTAGAGGACTGACAAGGGCGGAACATCTGATGCACCGAGGGGAGAGACGATGGCTAACCCCAAAGGAATTGAAGGAAAAATATGCCCTGCCTGATTCCCATTTCCTACTCATTATGCAGATTCTGGGTTTCTGTTCGCATAGGTTGCGAGACTTGTCGAAAGAGGCGATTACGAACTCCTTTGATGAGGTCCTCAGTTTCTCTCCTCAAACAGTATCCCTCTCGAGATTATATATGGGCACTCTCAGGCAACTTCACGAAGGCCAAAGTGTCCACCCTGTTTAAGAAGTGGGAACGCATCACCATGGATGATGAGATCAGGGAAAAGATACTGGAAGGATGGGGCAAGGTCCGCTAGTGTGTGATAAGCGAAACATGGCGTGAAACATATTTAAAAATGATACATCACGCAATCTATGGTTTTAATTTTCCAGCCTCTCCTCAATTCCCGGATCGCATCACCCATTGTCCAAATTGCAAAGTCTTGGCAATGGATTTCTGGCATGGTATATGGACGTGTACCAAGGTAGCTAACTTTTGGGTCTCCGTGGTAGCTTATATCAAGACACTGGTTGTTAGGGTTACCTATGGAGCCCCAGGCTCTGATCTTTCACTACATACGTTTGGAGGGGGGACAGTCTGGCTGTCCAACTCAGATCCCGATAATCTTACATTCTATATTACTGATAGCCAAAAGAGTTTTACTTCAACGGTGGCTTATGGATATCATGCCAGATATTCCCGCTGTGGTCTCTGAGTTGAAGGTACTGTTGGGCTTTGAAAAAATAGAGGCAGCAAGACACAAGGAGTGCTCGGCTTCAAAAAATTTCGGCAAATGTCGAACTTTTATTGCTACACACTTTAGTTCCGAAGAGATAAAGGAGTTGGTCAAACCCTTTCAGTATACCTCCTGGTACCTTAAATCATCTCTAGGTAATACCTTGGGTCCCTTGGCAGTGTAGCCCTGCCTTTCTTTCCCCCCCCCACTATTTTTCTTTCCTCCCCTGATTCTTTGGTCACTGTTTTATTTATTTAAATCTAATCTGAAAAATGCAGTCAGATTCGTATGTGTAGGGCTCATGTCCCTTTAAATATTGTATCGACCCCTCTGTTTCTTGTCATAGGAACATGGGGAAAGTATGTTGCTGTATGATATGTGGGTACATGACCCTTGTTCTTATCTTTTGTAAATCTGCTTCAAATAAACAGAATAAAAAAAAAAAAAGGACACAGCACACACCACAACCACACAGGAACCCAGGACAGCCATAGCTGCAATAAACGTGAGACACCATAAAAACATCTATGACCACAAGGGTGGCCCTCCCTGGACAGATGGAATATGAAGACCAGGAGGATAGCTCCAGCATACACCATGGCTGGAGTACCCCCCAGCTTCAAGCATCCAGCAGAGGCTAAATAGCCCAAGCAGCCACACCCACACACACATAAACCCAGTGTTAACAAAACACTAGGAAGGGAGTTAACCCTTCCAATACCAGACAAGGGAAGGAAGCCACTTAAAGGGGAAGTGCACACACAAGCATAGGAAGCTGATCAGCTCTTTGAAGAGAAGGCAGCGCTCCATGCAAGTTCCTCTTCCCCTTCCTTACCCTGCCCGTCGTCTCAGAGGTGCAGTGTAATTACAAGTAGTCGCTCCATTCACTTGAATTGACCGAGTACTTGTAATTACACTACTCCGCCGCTGCAAGGTAAACTACGCATAGTGTAATGACCAGGAAGCAGTGGACCCATGGATCACCACCTCCTCTTCAAACAGCTGATCGTTGGGGGTGACAGCTGAGGATAGGTTATCAATATATACAGCTTGCACAGCCTCTTTAACCCCTTCAGGACCCTGCCATTTTTCACCTTAAGGACCAGGCCATTTTTTGGAAATTTAACGTGTCACTTTATGTGGTAATAACTTTGGAACGCTTTTACTTATCCAAGCCATTCTGAGATTGTTTTATCATGACACATTGTACTTCATGATAGTGTTAAATTTCTGTCAATATTTATCATTTTTATAAAAAACATGGCAAATTTACTAAAAAAATAAAAAAAATTGCATCTTTATAAATGTCAATTTCTCTGCTTTTAAAACAGATAGTGATACCTCATATAATAGTTATTACTTTACATTTCCCATATGTCTACTTTATGTTTGGATGATCTTGTGAATGGCATTTTATTTTTTGGGGATGTTAGAAGGCTTAGAAGTTTAAAGTTTAGTAAATCTTGAAATTTTTCAGAAAATTTCCAAAACACACTTTTTAAGGACCAGTTCAGGTCTAAAGTCACTTTGCGAGGCTTACATAATAGAAACCACCCACAAATGACCCCATTTCAGAAACTACACCCTCAATGTATTCAAAACTGATTTTACAAACTTTGGTTACCCTTTAGGTGTTCCACAAGAAGTAAAGGAAAATGTAGATGAAATTTCAGAATTTCACTTTTTTGGCAGATTTTACATTTTAATCTATTTTTTCCAGTAACAAAGCAAGGGTTAACTCAATATTTATTACCCCGATTCTGTAGTTTATAGAAACACCCCATTTGTGATCGGAAACTGCTGTATGGGCACACGGCAGGAAAGGAACGCCATATGGTTTTGGAGGGCAGATTTCACTGGGATAATTTTAAGTTGCCATGTCACATTTGAAGACCCCCTGATGCACCAACTAGAGTAGAAACTCCAAAATAGTGACCCCCTTTTAGAAAATACACCCCTCAAGGTATTCAAAACTGATTTTTTTAACTTTGGTAACCCTTTAGGTGTTCCACAAGAATTAAAGGAAAATGTAGATGTAATTTAAGAATTTCACTTTTTTGGCAGATTTTCCATTTGAATCCCTTTTTTCCAGTAACAAAGCAAGGGTTAACAGCCAACCAAAACTCAGTATTCTGTCGTTTACAGAAACACCCCATATGTGGTCGTAAACTGCTGTCCGGGCACATGGCAGGGCGCAAAAGGAAAGGAGCGCCATGTGGTTTTTGGAGGGCAGATTTCACTGGGATCATTTTAAGTTGCCATGTCACATTTGAAGACTCCCGGATGCATCCCTAGAGTAGAAACTCCAAAAAAGTGACCCCTTTTTGGAAACTACGGGATAAGGTGGCAGGTACTATTTCAGGGTACATATGATTTTTGGTTGCTCTATATTATACTTTTTGTGAGGCAAGGTAACAAAAAATAGCTGTTTTGGCACTGTTTTTATTTTTTGTTATTTACAACGTTCATCTGAAAGGTTAGATCAAGTGGTATTTTTATAGAGCAGGTTGTTACGGACGCGACAATACCAAATATGACTATTTGTTTGGTTCTTTGTTTCAATTTTACATAATAAAGCATTTTTGAAAAAAAATAATTTTGTGTGTCTCCATATTCTGAAAGCCATAGTTTATTTATTTTTTTGTCTTATGTAGGGGCAAATTTTTTTTCAGGATGAGATGATGGTTTGATTTGAACTATTTTATAGTGCATATGACTTTTTGATCGCTTGGTATTACACTTTTTGTGATGTAAGGTGACAAAAAATGGCTTTTTTGACACAGTTATTTTTTTTTACGGTGTTCACCTAAAGGGGTTAGGTCATGTGATATTTTTATAGAGCAGGTCATTACGGACATGGCAATACTTTTTTTTTTTTTCATTTGCATGTGCCTTTACTTATTCAACAATTAATAAAATACATATACACATTTATATTTCATACAATACATAGAATCATTTAGTAAAAAATAGAATTCATAGCTTCAGTTTAGTAATCCCAGTCCTTTAAATGCAGAGCTCACGCATGTAAAATAAAAAAAATATACCAAAATAGTACAAGATGCGGTTGTTGCTATGTTGGTTAGATCTTATAGCCAATTGGTGTCGGATTATTTTAGTCCCATAAATTCTCAATAGGGCATAGCTTAGAAGCACATTATTTTCACTTTATCTGCCAGCTTCCTTCGGTTTATATCGTTAAATAATCTTTAACACTTTAGTGTAACAACGAATTTGACGACTTTGTTACACTATTACTTCAGTTGTACTGTTGATTGGTGCTTAAGATGTTAATACAACACTTATTTAGTCCAATTAATGCTGTAACAGATTTTAGTTATGCTGTTAGTCCATATATATTTTTTTGTTATAAATTCCTCTATTATTTTCTAAACCAAATATATAACATTCAATAACGTGCCATTCAAGTATACAAAAGTAGTGATAGACAACTTAACATATTTGATCCTGTTTACCCCCCCCTTCCTCCCTTGTTCCACTGCTGCGAGATCCAGCCATATCTTAATTTCACCTGCAGTTTCCGTTTCCGGAGCCACCTATATCCGGGCTTTTTGGAGCGAGAAACCCACCCTCTCTAGCGTTGCTCCAATTTCCCTGCCATCCTTCTATAGGCGTCAATATTATCAATCCGAGCCCTCCATTCAATAAAGCTAGGGCTATTTTTTGTGCCCCAGTATTTAACAATCAGGGCCTTCACTACCACGAAGCCCTCCAGACATACTCGTGTCTGGTAGGGCGTCAGGTCAGGGGGAGAGAAGTTGCCCAAAATTGCCTGCATAAAACATTGGTACAATTTATTCTTATATCTTCTAGATAATTCCTCATAGATATTAGTCCAAAAACCTCTCACTTCTGAACAGTTCCAGAATAAGTGACCTAGATCAGCATTTTCTGCTGAACAATTCCAATACAGGTCCCCTTTTTCCTTATATATTTTGGCGAGGAAGGCGGGGGAGTAGTATAGGCGATGTACAATCTTGAACTGAGTAAGTCTATATTTCTGACAAATCGATACTTTTTTTATGTTTTGATATATTATATCCCATTCCAAGATGCTCCCATCGCCCATTTCAGCTTCCCAGCCGCCCTCGCTTTTAAATGTTGTTATTTCCCCTAAACAGTCCCGGAGTCTATGATATATTTGAGAGAGTGTGAGTTGTGTATCCTTAAATCTAAAACAATAATCCAAAAAGGAGTTTTCCCTGACGGTCAAGAGACTTTTATCCTCAGTGTTCCTATGCGTGACTAATTTGTGCGTATCTATATCTATCCAGAAAAGTTACAGGTGTACCCTTTACCAATACGTCCAAGGGGATAATATTACCGTGTGATGTTATGTGAGTTAAGCGGTTAATACCGCGTGAGTTCCAATATTTGTGATCTACAATTAACATGAATTCTGCTAAGTTATGATTGTGCCAAAGTGGAGCAAAATGAGTGGGGTTTTTTACACCCAATATATTCTTAATCTTATTCCAAACCCTATTTAGTGTATCGCTGATTAAACATTGTTTTTTTCTTTTGCCCGGATAACCCATCTCCAGAATAGAAAAAATATCCCCATATGGCCCCTGAATGTCCCTTGCCAGGATACCTAATAGTACAGCGGAGTGATGGTCCGCCCCCCCCCCCACCCACACACCACTTTATCTGGGCTGCAATATAGTATCCTTGAAGAAAGGGGAGGGACAGACCACCATCTCTCTCAGAGAGGCAGAGATATTTTTGCTTGATCCTAACCCTACCTCTCCCCCAGATCAACTCATTCAGCAGTTTATCCAGCAGCCCAAAAAATTAATCATCGATCCATATCGGACACTCTGTCAGGGGGTATAGAGCAATGGGGAGGACCACCATCCTTATCAGTGCAATTCTTTCCACCTGTGACAGGGGCAGCTTCTGCCAAGTCCGGACCCTCTCTCTGACCTTGTTAATCATAGGGATAATATTCAGAAGATTATATCTAGACAGATCCGCACTAATTCTAATACCAAGATGTAGAATAGAGTCGGTTAATCCAAGTGACCTGATACCTAAGGGGACATCCAGAGGTGCTCGGACAAGGGGAAGGAGTTCGGACTTATCCCAATTTACTTTGTACCCTGATAATAATCCATATTCTCTCAAAATATTCATGACCGGTGTAACCGCTTTCCACCCTTGCTTCAGAAATACTAAAATATCGTCCGCGTATAGACTTATCTTGTCCGCATCTCCACTCCCTCCAAAACCAATAATCTCGTTGGATTGTCAGATTTTACATGCGAGGGGTTCTAAAGCCAGGGCAAATATCAAAGGTGAAAGGGGACACCCCTGCCGGGTACCTCGCTGTAAAGGGATCTGTTCAGAATCAGTCCCATTTATCTTAACCCTGGCGTTAGAATCACAATAAAGTAGTTGCATCCATTTAATAAAATGTTCCCCCAGGTTCATTCTGTCCAAGGTTCCCCACAGGAAGGGCCACTCCACCCTGTAGAAGGCCTTCTCGGCATCCAAAGACAGGATGGAGCGGTCCTCCCCTTCTCCGACATATATATTTAGAAGGGCTCTACGGATATTAGATTGTATATCGCGTTTGGGGATAAATCCGGATGGATCAGGCAGTGGATGACCCCCCTCAACCTATTCGCGAGCAGTTTAGCTAGTATCTTGTAATCGGTATTGAGTAATGAAATTGGGCGATATGCCCCAACTTCAGTCTTATCTTTGTCCTTCTTCAAGATCAAGGAGATGGAGGCCTCCCTCAAAGAGGGGGGAAGTGAACCACTCCTCAATGATTCATTGAACATTTGAAGAAGGAGAGGCAACACCGTTTTGCGATGTACTCTATAAAATTCAAAGGGCAAGCCATCCCTGCCTGGAGCCGTATTACTTTTTATGCTATCGACGGCCGCCTCCACCTCCTCAAGGGTGATTGGTAAATTTAATTTGGAGCAGTCCTGTTCAGAAAGGCACGGGAGTTCCACGCTATCAAAGAAAAGGGCCCGGGCTCCGTCACCCCCCCCCCCAAGGTCCGACTGATATACCTTTGTAAAGTGTTATATAAAGGAAGATTTAATTTTAAAACAATCGTTAGTTAAAGCACCGGTGGGCAGCTTAATTTGCCTTATGGGAATTTGGGTCCGTTGGTTAGCAATTACAGAAGCCAGCATTTTGCCGGTCTTGCCTTTTTCAAAAAAATCTTGCTGTCCAGCAAAAAAGGACCTATGCTGCGCTTTTTCATAGAGAAAGGCCTGATATTTCCTCTTGGCCTCCATTAATATAAGTCAGGTATTTTCCCCCTTCTGTCCGGCCAATTCTACCTCCAGAACCCTTACCCTTTCTGCCAATTTCTGTTCGATACTGGCATATTCTGCCCTTTTCTTCCTAATCCTCATACTATATACCCCTCTGATCATAGCTTTCAGGGAATCCCATACGTAGTGAATATGTGTGGATCCATAATTTAGTGCCCAAAATTCTGAGATATCCTTCCCGATCCTTCACCCACCACATGGATCCAGTGTGGATTTAGTCTGAAGGGTTTTCTCCCCTCTATAGACAGTGAGTCGGCTGTCGAGAGCAACATTGGGGTATGATCGGATATTCCGTGTGGTTCATACTTCATATTTTGTATCCGTTCCAGAAAGTCCGGACTCGCCAGAGCCAAATCTATCCTAGACATAGCCCTGCAGGATCTGCTAAAACATGAGAAGGCAACCTTTTTCCCATACAAAAACTACTGTCTATAAGGCCCATCTCCTGGCAGATCCTGCTAAGGGTCGTGGACTGATCATTTATAGTCTCCCCTCCACTTAACAGAGATACCCGATCCTTATTAGCCATGACGGAATTAAAATCCCCCAATACCAATATAGGACATGGATCCCTCTTACAGACATACTCCACTAATTTCCTCAACACTTCCGAGGAGAAGGGAGGAGGGATGTATACAAATGCAAGTACGCATATCAGTCCCATCCATCGGCCATATAAAAAGACAAATCGTCCCTCTTTATCAATCCATTGATCATATGGGTTGTAGTCCATTCCTATGTATATAAACGCTTACTCCTCGCGAATAGGCCAAATGGTAGGAGTGATACTCGTACTGCGTCCAAGGTTTTCGCATATACTGCAATTTCTCGACAGTAATATGGGTCTCGAGCAGCCCCACGATGGCAGGTAAATGTCTAGAGATAATATCGTAGACCACCCTCCGTTTAAACCTGTCCGCCAATCCGCAGATATTCCATGTCAAAATACGTGGCATTTACAAACTAACGTTGCATTGTCAGGTTTTTCCACTCCAACTCCCAGTTCTATGTTGGATCCCGCAGCAGTGAAACCCCCCCCCCACCTCCCCATGGCGCACAAGACAGTGAAGTCCCATGCTCCTCTTACACATCGCCTAAGCCGCCTCCCCATCACACACCCCCACACACCCCCCTCCCTCCCCGGCACTCTGAGTGATATCTTTCATTATATTTATCCAATGCGGCAGTCCACAACTACCTAGAGAATAGGAATAAATGGAGACAAATAAATCATGATTAACTATAGCCAAAAAAAAAAAAGAGGACCATCCAGCTAAGGGTCTCATAGCCCCCTATCATCCAGCCAGGTGGAGGCTTCCTCAGTGCTGGAGAAGAAGATCACAGTGTCCTTATATGTGTCACGGATGGTGTTGCAGAAAACTAGAAGACACAAATGAAGATCCGACTGACTTGAACCAAAACTAAGGAACATAAGGGTGAGCCCTGTAACAGCCCTAGCACTCTCTCTTACTGCTCAGCCCATGCAAAAATCTCTATGATAGATAATTGCATGCCCTCGTGCCTCGACTGTATGACACCTGAACACCCTATAATAGTGAGGGGACACAACCACCGGCTCCCTACACTTAATACGGAGGGAGTCAGGGTCACCTAGGAACAAGCCAACAGGAATACACAAACAAAGGAACAGACTTATCTGTGGATGCAGCAGTATCAGCTTCTAGCATGAGCACAATCCAGGAAGTTGTATAAACCGCAAAGTGAGAAAGTATGGGAGGAGATATATAAGGAGGCAATCACTGCTAATAGATGACAGCTGGGAGAGGGAGGAGAGATGTCAAAGCGAAAGCAAAACAAAAGAAGATCATGCATGAGGTACTGAAGAACATCTATCAGAACTTCTCAAAGATCTGGCGGTGACAGTACCCCTCCCTCTACGAGTGGACTCCGGACACTCAGATCCCACCTTCTCAGGATGGGACCTATGGAATGCCCTGAGAAGACGAGTGGCCTTAATGTCCGCCACTGGAACCCACATCCTCTTCTCAGGACCTTAACCCTCCCAATGAACGAGGTACTGAAGAGAACAGCGGACAATACGAGAGTCCACAATCCTAGAGACCTGAAATTCAAGGTTACCATCAACCACAATCGGAGGAGGAGGCAAAGAGGAGGGTACAGTGGGTTGGACATAAGGTTTTAATAGGGACTTGTGAAAAACATTATGGATCTTCTAAGTCTGAGGAAGATCAAGACGGTAGGCAACGGGATTGATGACGGACAAGATTTTGTAAGGCCCGATAAACTTAGAACCCAACTTCCAGGAGGGAACCTTCAATTTGATATTCTTAGTAGACAACCACACCAGATCACCAACATTCAGGTCCGGACCAGGCACACGTCTCTTATCCGCCACACGCTTATATCTCTCACTCATGCTCTTTAGATTATCCTGAATCTTTTTCCAAATAGATGACAAAGACGAGGAGAATCTCTCCTCATCAGGTAAACCAGAAGCACTTTCTCCAGAGAATGTCCCAAACTGCGGATGAAACCCATATGCACCAAAAAATGGTGACTTATCAGAGGACTCCTGACGACGGTTATTTAATGCAAACTCAGCAAGAGAGAGAAAAGAACACCAATCCTCCTGATTCTCCACCACAAAACAGCGCAGATATGTCTCCAGATTCTGATTGACGCCCTCTGTCTGGCAATTCGACTGCGGGTGGAAAGCAGAAGAGAATGACAACCGAACTCCCAAGCGAGAACAGAAGGCCTTCCAGAATCTGGAAACAAACTGCGTGCCCCTATCAGAGACTATGTCTGAAGGGATACCAT